>NC_057811.1:335161412-335271257 GCF_018294505.1 Triticum aestivum | reverse complement strand
CGCCTCCTCCCGTCCGTGCCCGACCCCGCCGGCCGTAGCTCGTCGCTGCCCCGGTGAGCCCGCGCCGCCCCGCCTTCTTCTCCCTCTCCTATGCTCTCCCTCTCCCTCACCTGCTCTCTCCCTCTCTTTAGGAAGCCCCGCCGCCAGTGAGCTCACCGCCCGCGCTGCCGCCTCGGCTCCCGTGCTCCTCCGCCGGAGCCGCGCCTCGCACCGCCCCTCGTCGCCGGCTACCGTGCCGCCTCTCCGCGGATCCGGTCGTCCCTGACCTCCCCGGCCACCTCCCGCGCCTCCTCCGACCTCCTCCTCGCCGGAGCTCCTCGCCGGAACCACCCCGCCATCGCCGGAGTCGGGGTGGATCAGATCCACCATCACGCCCAACCAAACGCGTCGCCCCTGGACCGGTTCATCCCACTGTACCACCCCGTCCCGTTTTCTGCGAGGTGAAAATTCGCCCAAGTCCCTGAGATTTTTGCATTATGTTGCCCTGCTCATCGCATCATAACTGCTTGTGTATAGCCCCGGTTTGTGCGTGTAATATATCAAAATGTTCATTGTGAGATGCTCTTCATTTTGTTCCATTGTGTCATGTTCATTTGAGTAAATCTTAATGCCCAAATCATTATTGAAAGACTGCTATGTGATGTTGTCTCCTATAGTTTAACAGATCTTGCTCATTTGTCATTTTTATATCTTTTTGTGTGATTTTCTTTTGAGCGTGATGTCTACATGTTTTATGTGCTACAAGATGCCATGTTTGCTGTGGTGCAATTCACTCTTCAAGATACGCCATGTGTTGATTTAAACAAGCATGCAAAGTAGCCTCCATGATGTTGCTGATTTCTATGACTTAGTCAGTTCTGCCAAGTCTGAGTCTGTCATATTTTGTTGCTATGTTGCCATGCTGCTACCATGAGTTCCATGCATAATCTGGAGATGTTCAATAAGGTTGTTTTGTTGTACATGTTATGCTCTATCCATACATGCCCTTGTTTGCATTTATAGCCTACCGTAGCTTGTTGTAATCTTGCTCCAAACTTGCTAAATAATGTTGCTGTCAGCCTGTTAACATGAAGTCCAGTATTGCCATGTGTTTTGCTAGTGACCCATGCACCCTATTAACTTTCTGTTGCCTTGTTTAGCTCCATAAATGTGCCTTCTTATTGTGAGTTACCTTCACATGCCATGAAATGCTTTGTGATGAGTGATTTGAGCTCGCAAAGATGCCTTCATAATTCTGTTTATGCCATGCTCAGTTTTTCTGCTA
Source organism: Triticum aestivum (assembly GCF_018294505.1). NCBI lineage: Eukaryota > Viridiplantae > Streptophyta > Magnoliopsida > Poales > Poaceae > Triticum > Triticum aestivum. The sequence continues at coordinate 335,269,993 of NC_057811.1, read as the reverse complement.
AGTCTGAATCTGTTTATGAAATTTGCTAAGTTTACATGGGTGCCATCATATCTTCTGTGCCTTTTTGGCTCGTGATCAGTAAGGGCCTTTTCTTCTATGCAATTGGTAGATTCATGCCATGCCTTTGCTTGCTATGATCTGTTCCCGTAGCATGTGGTTTGATAGCTCTAAACTTTGCAACCTGATGTTATTTCTGTCATGTCTAGTGAAATTCTACGAAGTCTATGAAACTGTTATTATTTGCAATCTTGCCATGCCCTTTTGAGTATGTTCTAGTGATTTCTGGGGATAGCTCATTGTTCATGTTTTGTAATCCTTTACCTTTACATCACATCCATGCCTTTTGTGTTCATGCTGGCGTGCGGTAGCATATTGTTTTGATGCTTGCAAGATGCCTAGTTGCTGTTTTGGACAGATTGTTGCTATATCTTGTTTGGAGTGTATGTGTTGCACCGTTGCCCCGTTTTGAGTGTGCTATATATGAAATTTGCTTAGTTTTCCATGTAATTTTATATTATCATGGTGCATCCTTGTTTTGAATGTGTTTGCTTAATGTTTGTATGCATTTTTCATCGATACCAAGTTTAACTTGTTTTGCTCATATCTTCTAGGTCGTAGCTTCGAACTAAATGATCTTTATATGTAACTTGACTAGAATTTCGTGTAGATCATCATGGTGCATCTTAACTTGCTGTTTAACAACTTGAACATAAGGTTTATTCAGATCTGATCCAATTTCTAAATTTGCATATGAGGACTTACCGGATTTGTTATATGTTGTTTCCGGCCTAATTTAAACTTGGTTTGATGTGTTGCTCTTGTATGCATCATCTCTTGCCATGAGTAGCTTCATTTAGCTTTGTCATGCATCCGGCTTGGTTGTGCATCATGTCTTGTTTATGTGTTGTGTGTTTACCTTGTTGTTTGCCTCTTTCCGGTTGTGCTCCTTCTCGTTAGTTCCTGTTTCGTTGCGATCGTGAGGATTCGTTCGTCTACGCTTGGTTCGTCTTCGCGGCTTCATCTTCTTCATGGACTCGTTCTTCTTCCTAGCGGGATTTCAGGCAAGATGACCGTTACCCTGGATCTCACTACTATCATTGCTATGCTAGTTGCTTCGTTCTATCGCTATGCCGCCCTACCTATCACTTGCTCTTCAAGCCTCCCAAATTGCCATGATAGCCTCTAACCTTTTCACCCTTCCTAGCAAACCATTGTTTTTCTATGTTACCGCTTTTACTCAGCCCCTCTTATAGCGTTGCTAGTTGCAGGTGAAGATGGAGAAGTTTGTTCCATGTTGGAACATGGATATCGAACTTTGTTGGGATATCACAATATCTCTTATATTATTAATGCATCTATATACTTGGTAAAGGGTGGAAGGCTTGGCCCTATGCCTAGTGTTTTGTTCCACTCTTGCCGCCCTAGTTTCCGTCATATCGGTATTATGTTCCCGGATTTTGCGTCCCTAACGCGATTGGGTGTTATGGGAACCCCTTGACAGTTCGCTTTGAATAAAACTCTTCCAGCAAGGCCCAACATTGGTTTTACATTTGCCTAACAACCTAAGCCTTTTTCCCTTGGGTTTCCGGAGCCCGAGGGTCATCTTTATTTTAGCCCCCCGGGCCAGTGCTCCTCTGAGTGCTGGTCCAAACCGAGCGATGTCCGGCGCCCCCTGGGCAACCAGGGTCTATGCCAACCCGACGTCTTGCTCATCCGGTGTGCCCTGAGAAGGAGATATGTGCAGCTCCTATCGAGATTTGTTGGCACATCGGGCAGCTTTGCTGGTCTTGTTTTACCATTGTCGAAATGTCTTGTAACTGGGATTCCGGGACTGATCGTGTCTTCCCGGGAGAAGGAATATCCTTCGTTGATCGTGAGAGCTTATCATGGGCTAAGTTGGGACACCCCTGCAGGGTATAAACTTTCGAGAGCCGTGCCCACGGTTATGTGGCAGATGGGAGTTTGTTAATATCCGGTTGTAGTAAACTTGAAGTAAACTCTTCTAAAATACACCAACCGTGTGCGTAACCGTGATTGTCTCTTTTCGGGTTTGTTCGAGAGGAGAACACGGTTTTGGGGTTTTGTTTGACGTAAGTAGGAGTTCAGGATCACTTCTTGATCATTATTAGTTGACGACCGCTTGTTCAGCTCCTCTTCTCGCTCTCGTTTTGTAAGTTAGCCACCATACATGCTTAGTCGTTGCTGCAACCTCACCACTTTACCCCATTCCTACCCATTAAGCTTTGCTAGTCTTGATACCCATGGTAATGGGATTGCTGAGTCCTCGTGGCTCACAGATTACTACAACAACAGTTGCAGGTACAGGTATTGCGATGATCATGACGCGAGAGCGATGTTTACCTGTTTTGGAGTTCTTCTACTTCTCCTTCGATCAGGGGATAGGTTCCAGGTCGGCAGCCTGGGCTAGCAGGGTGGATGTCGTTTGAGTTTCTGTTTGTGTTTCATCCGTAGTCGGATGTTGATCTTATGTATGATGTATCGGTGTATTCTTGGGGCGTTTGTGCCTTTTGTATGTATCCCCAACTATTATGTAATGGTACGATGTAATGATATCCACCTTGAAAAAGCGTCTTCAAGATGCGCTTCTGTCCTTGGTGGGACCTTCGAGTTCCTTTAGGATAGGGTCACATCATGGGCGTGACACTACGGGGGTGAGGGGAGGAGCTGCGACGACCGACCATGATAGGATGGATTTTTCCGGGCATGCTCTGATGGATACACGCTGAGGGAGGATGGTGTGATCTGGATCTGAGGATCCCCGGTCCCTTAAATAGACGATTTACTCACATGGTTAGGGTGGCAAGTGCAAAAATGCCCCAACTTCTCGCATTCGCTCGACACGTGGAGGATGGCCATTATTAGGCGCAGAAACCGAGGAGCGCAACATTCATGGGAAGCCGGACACTACTCGATAGGCACTCAGGACTTGGAGAAGAACCCACCTTGCAATGCCGAAGACAATCTGCACGCCGGACTCATCGTCATTGAAGCCTGGTTCGGGGGTACTGAGGGAGTCCTGGATTAGGGGGTCCTCGGACAGCCGGACTATATCCTTTAGCCGAACTGTTGGACTATGAAGATACAAGATTGAAGACTTCGTCCCGTGTCCGGATGGGACTCTCCTTGGCGTGGAAGGCAAGCTTGGCAATACGGATATGTAGATCTCCTCCCTTGTAACGGACTCTGTGTAACCCTAGCCCCCTCCGGTGTCTATATAAACCGGAGGGTTTAGTCCGTAGGGTAACAACAATCATAATCATAAGCTAGCTTCTAGGGTTTAGCCTACACGATCTTGTGGTAGATCAACTCTTGTAATACTCATATCATCAAGATCAATCAAGCAGGAAGTAGGGTATTACCTCCATCAAGAGGGCCCGAACCTGGGTAAACATTGTGTCCCCCGCCTCCTGTTACCATCCGCCTTAGACGCACAGTTCGGGACCCCCTACCCGAGATCCGCCGGTTTTGACACCGACATTGATCTTCACCACTTCAAAGGTCAATGTCTCTGATCTAGAGTCGTGATCATCTCCAAAAGCAACCTCCAGGGCTATCTTACCAACTGGATACGCCGACTTACCAGGCACCACACCATGAAAAAAGTGTTCGACGGTTTAAGGTTCTTATCTGTCAACCCCATGCAACGGAAGGTTTCATAATAGAGAATATTGATGTTGCTTCCTCCGTCCATGAGTACCTTGGTAAACTTATACCCTCCAACCTGAGGCGCCACCACCAGTGCCAGGTGACCCGGATTATCAACCCGAGGCGGGTGATCTTCTCGACTCCATACGATGGGCTGCTCAGACCATCGCAAATAACGGGGAGTAGCCGGTTCAACGGAGTTCACTGCTCTCTTATGAAGCTTATGGTCGCGTTTGCATAGACTAGTGGTGAAGACATGATACTGCCCACTAATCATCTTCTTCGGGTTGCTCTGATAACCCGACTACTGTTGTTGTTGACTCCCCTGATGATTATAACCACCTTGGTTGCCCTGACTGCCTTGATTGCCATGACCGCCTTGGTTGCCTTGAAAGCCTGAGCCAGAACTGCCTCCACCATAACCCGGCCCATGAGAACCGTGTCCTGAACCACCGCCCGGTCCATGACCATCTTGGAAAAGATTTGAGTTTAACTCCCTCATAATTAAACAATCCTTCCAGAGGTGCGTAGCTGGCCTTTCTCTCGTCCTGTGTCTTGGGCAAGGCTGGTTTAACAGGTGCTCAAAATTGATACCTGATCCTCCACTCCACGGGGGCGGTTTACCCTTACGACGCTGACCATTATTCTGCGTGTTGGTGTTAGCCACAAAATCCAAACTGTTATCCGCCTTGCGCTTACCATTGTTTCCATGGCCCGCCGGGTTATGCTATTGCCCTTTGGTGCGGCCGCTCTTCTTTCCCTTTCCCGGCTTTTCATCGTCAGACTCGGGGTCCTTGGTACTATCAGAGTCGGCATACTTAACCAGAGCGGCCATAAGCTTCCCCATGTCATTGCAGTGACGCTTGAGCCGTCACAACTTCAGCTTCAGAGGCGTGAACCGGCAATTGGCTTCCAATGTTAAAATTGTTGTACCGGCATTGATGCGGTCTGATGAATGCAAGATTGCTGAAACCCGGCGCACCTAATGAGTTGTCGCTTCACCTTCTTCTTTGACACAAGCAGCTAAATCCACAATTGACATGGGCTGCTTGCACGTGTCCTTGAAATTCTGGATAAATCGGGCTTTTAACTCGGCCCATGATCCAATGGAGTTAGATGGCAAACTTTTCAGCCAAGTACGAGTTGTTCCTTCCAACATCATGGTGAAGTATTTAGCACATGCCGCATCATACACATCCAGCATCTCCATCGCCATCTCATAGCTCTCAACCCATGATTCGGGGGGTAAGTTGGCAGTGTAATTGGGCACTTTACGAGGACCTTTGAAATCCTTGGGCAGCCACACCTTACGTAGAGCCGAGGTGAGACACGGCACCCCCAAAGAACTGAAAGCAACACCTGGTTCCACCAAAGTTGTTGGACGAACCGGAGTAAGCTGACGGACCACGTACTGCACCGATAACTCGGCTTCTCGACGTGCTCTACCGTGATCCACCACGTCCTGAGCATTAGCACGACCGCCCGCCGGGTTATGCCCTCGAGGCGGGTTACGGTTCTGCGCACTGCTTGACACAGCCGGTTCATCAATATGCCTGTTGTAATTCCAGCTTTGGTAGGGGGTGGAATGAATTCTCTCGCGGTTGTACGAATAAGCATGCTGCTGAGTCAAGGATGTCTGAAGCAACTCTCTAGCCCGTCGCGTCTCAACCGCTACTGGGGACTCGCCTTCGACCGGGAGAGCCGCCAATCGTGAAGCAGCAGCGACTATGTTATCCAACGGGTTAGAGTAATGACCCGGAGGCGTTGATATGTGCTGTGACAGGACATTGTTCGGACGAGGCGGATCCATCGTGCGTGGCTGAACCGGCGCCCCCGTTCCAGGTGCCTCCACCTGGTTTACAACTGGCTGGTTACTGGTTCCTGCTCCTGGCGTGTTAGAGATTCCTTGCCTCATAAACCGGAGGCAGGTGAGACCGGTACCTTCTCCTCATGACATCATTTGATGTGTTCTGGTCCAACATAAGCCGGTAAGCCTGTGCATCCAACTCGGCCCACTCTGCAGCCATCCTGGTGTCCTCAGCTGCCAGGTCTGCCTTGGCTTGAGCTATCTGATCCTTGACTTTCGCAACCTCCGCATTATGCTCATTCTGATTTGCCGGGTTAATTTCTGCCACTAGCAGTGTTGCCAAAGCGTCAAATAGATTGGACAAAACCTGAGCCGACGGTCGCGCAGGGCCTCCTGCCCCGGCTGTTGTCGCCGCTGCTGACCCGGAGATCATCGCCGCCGCAGTTGAAGAGTGCTGCACTGGCTGTGTACCGGCCATGAAGATCGCAACCCGGCTCGGCAGATCGAAGGGGTCCGGAATACTGACGCCATTGGAACAGCCCCCAAGTCGGCCGTTGTGCAGTTGGTACAATGACTCGGTCTCTCCAGTGGATGACTCGTCATCAGAGTAAACGACGGCTTCACCACCAGATGCCGATCTAGCCTCAGATTCCGCTCCATGGATGACTCCCACGAAGGCACGCTTCATGGCAGGCTGAACCCGGGTGGTTCTCGCATGCTGAACCGTTTCGACGATGTCGGTGCAGATGTCCGGCTCAGGGCCCGATTCGCCAATCTTGCCAATGAAGACGTGAATACCGCCGAAGGGGACCCAGTACCTGTACTCAATTGAGTCGGCCTCGGAGCCCCAGCCTGCGTCGTCGATGTAGAGCTTGTCGCGATGACTCTTGGTCATCCGGACTATAGCGTATCCCTTGAGCCCTTCAAAGCTGCCCTCTAAGAACTTGAAACCATCGTGCGATAGCCCCACGGTGGGCACCAACTATCATGGATTAGTCACGGCAGATGTCCTAGTGTGAGGACTTAGTCGTGGAGCCATCGCGACGGGTTAGCTTAAAGGGGTTAAAGCGGGACAAAGGACGCAAGGAATTTATACTGGTTCGGCCCCTTGCGGTGAAGGCAAAAGCCTAATCCAGTTGATGTGGAATTGCTAGGGTTTCGATGACCAGGGAGCGAATCCGCTTTGCATGGCTCTCGAGTTGTTGTTTCTTGTCCCTTGAACCGCCGCCGGGTCGTCCCTTTATATACACAGGTTGATGCCCAGCGGTTTACAGAAGCCCGGCCGGCTAATAAACGTGTCCGGCTTGGTTTCTACCCTTTCCTATCTTACAACACAAGTTACACATCATATGGCGGTTTATGTTTATGGGTCCTAATCCGCCTTTGGGCCCTGGGCCTTCGTGTTAGATCTCTTCCATAAAGCACCATACTCCTTGTCTTCATGGGCTTCAATATGAATAACTCATTATGGGTATAACCCGGCCCCTCCTGGGCGGTTTATACTCAGTAGTTATATCCCCAATAGTACGTGAGCGATCAGAGGGATCAATTGGACAGTGTTCCCAAGCAGTAGCAAGATGTGTGAGGTAAGATACACCGCTGGCGCTTTAATTTTTCTTATTAATTTTTTTGTTTCACCCTCTGACTAGTGGGACCCAACGTACTACGTGGAGAGAGGTAAGGTGACAAAGGCTGCATTATTTCTGCACCACTGTAGATAGTCTTACCACCAAAGCCACATGCCACTATTATGATTTAAATCCCAATGACTCCCACACACACAAAAAACATGGCATGCTTGTCACACGAATGCAGGAATGTATAAAAGGTTATTTTCCTCTTGTTGAACATAACGGGAGGGTTGTGTAGCTGGTTAGCCTGTTCGCTCATCAAACTTGAGGTCTCAGGTTTGTAACTACACTTGAGCATAATTCGTGCCAGGAGGATTCTTTGACTGGTCAAAATGGATGGATACGGAGCTGTACGATCTCGTAGTGACCGTATAATCACCTCATCACGTATAAGCTGCAGCCTCGGTGCTTGTTTTCTAGGGTTTGCACTCTTCATACTCTCTCCAATATATATATACACGCTGGAGCCTCAGCGCTTGTAGTTGCTCTCTTCACACTCTCTCACCCTCTCCAGATCTAAACAAGACTTCGGTGGCCTCTCTCGCTCCCCTCACTGCTGGTCTGCATGTAGTTGCTCTCTTCACTCTCTCTCACCCTCTCCAGATCTAAACAAGACTTCATTGGCCTCTCTGTCTCCCCTCACTACTGGTCAAAGAGCTGGCAGGATCCGTCCGCCGGGAAGGGAAGGAGGCTTAACGCTGTCGCCGTTAGCGAGGGAGGGAATCCACTACCGGCACAGCTGTTCACTTTCACCCAGCGGCGGCGCGAGAGGGCCTCCGACCCCTTCTTCTTCACCGCCGTACATAGTGTGGGTCGAACGGCCTCCGGTCGCCCACCGAACTACACCCCAAGAACCTTAAGGTATAATTTACTTATTCCACATGCATTGCTCTAGCTGCATGTGGGCTTTTTCCGCTACTGCACTCGAATCTAGGTGTTGGATCAAACAGGAAAGTAGTGGGGAAAGTTGTATAGCATGAATCTAGGACGTGGTTCAAAAAGGAAAGGAAGGGAGAAAGTAGTGGGGATAGTTGTATCGCATGAATCTAAGACGTGGTTCAAAGAGGACAGGAATGGGGGAAAGTAGTGGGGAAAGTTGTATAGCATAAATCTAGGACGTGGTTCACAAAGGAAAGGAAGTGGGGAAAGTACTAGTACAGACTGGCTATCCAGCACATACGTTGGTCGAAAAGGGAAAACAATGACAAACGCAGTACGCACATCTATAACAAACTGATCTTTTGTTTTGGGGGACAAGGCTATAGAGTTTGAGCAGGACTAGATTTGCTGCGCTCACATAGGGAAAGGTGTCTAAAGATAACAAAACTAGGACCAACACAAATATGCTCCTTGGTTGATTGTTCTTTGTTGCAACAGACTGTGCATCACCCCAGTACATCGGTAGATGCACATGGTGCTGGTGCGTCCACTGTCCCATGCAACTCTTTACCTGTTGTTAATCTAAGGCCTTGTTTGGTTAAAAACTCCCTAGTCCCTACCTGCTTGGTTCCAGGGACTAAACATGGACTAGAGGTTATTAAATGACATGCTAAAAGACCATGTTACCCCTAGTAATGAACTAATAGAGACAAGGTGCGATGCGTGGCAGGGGAAACTATTGGAAAAAGTCCCAAAAAGACTCTCCCTCGGGGTGTTCTTTCTTTAGTCCCAAATGCCCACCTTTAGTCCCTAAAAGTCCCTCCTGTTTGGTTTAGATGGGACTGACTCAGAGTTTTTTTAGTCCCCCACCAAAATGTTCCTGTAAACAAACACCCTCTAATAATGCCGCTTGAAAATTGATGCAATGCCACAGTTAAAAGCAAATTACATGTTTAACGAATTTTATTATTAATATAATCTCTCTATTAATATTAATCAATGCCACCGTTTGAGAAATGCTATTGCCTTGCTTTCTTTCCCATTTAGATAAGGTAGATGATTCTTTTTGTTGGCTTCTGTGTCATCCACCGTTATTGACCACTAGTTGTTTCCTTTGCACCTATGTGTAAACAGGGTTATCTACTTCACCTCGTTGACATTGTGACCTTTTGTTGCACTGCACAAAACACTTTTGTTTTAAGAGTGTTTTGTGCAGTTCAACCAAAATGTCACACCGACAACGTTGCTTGATTGCTTGATCTTAGTGGAACTGCACAAGAGGAGATCTTACTTCCTATCCGTGTTGGCAAATTTGGTTCAGATCTTTTTCTTGTGACTTGTTTGAATTCCGTGTCATGAGAGGTCAGTACTAGCCTTCTTTCACATGATTCCGCAGTGTGCTTTCATATGTTGTGCTACTTGTACGATAATGTTGCTTGATTTTAGTGAACTGCACAAATGGAGACTATATGTGCACCGCAATATCCCATTGAGGTAAGATAAGGATATTTCACAACTGTTGGCCTGTATTTTGCCACTTTCATTAGAAAATTAATGTCATTGTTTAGTGTTATACTTGTGCAACCTAATTGACATGCCAAATCTTACATTAAAGGCGAAGCTTGTCTGTTATTGAACCAAGTGATGAAGGGGAAGAACAAGCAGTAGAAAAACAAAAATCAACTCTTGGTGCTGTAATGAAGCACTGGAACTGTGATGACACAAGTACTGATATAGTTTTGCATCTTAATTTATTGCTATGGCTGGAATGAGCAATTGTTTTGCCACTGATTTGATGCCACTCTTAATGTAAAACGTAATTATCTCTACTTGTGCAAACAGGGATCTTCTTTTAAGATACCATATATTTTAGTGTAACTGCACAAGAAGATGTTGGAAACATTAATCTAATCGAGGAGTATATAGTAAGCATGGCCACCATAGTAGATAGCAACAGATGGTTCCGGAGAAGTGCTTCATCTGTATGCTCTACACAATAAGCCTCCTGACAAAGGTTGGTACTCGCCCACTGATTTCATCCATATGATTGAGCTTTGTCATCACTATTGGTGTTGTGCTACTGTTTAGATACTGTCATCAAAAAGTGGTATTGTCCTTGAGAAGTGCTTTATCTGTGCTGTTTTAAATATTTCCTTTCCTTTTTTTCGAGCAAACAGGGATGCTAGCATTTAGTTATCCTCTTGTCTTTGCACAACAGGATCATCCTCCTCTGAAGAAGAATATGGAGTACGTGAAGTTACTAGTTCTGATTATGCCAGGATGAAGAAGCCCTGTCTATCTTCTCATCAGAAGGAGCAGTTGAAGGATGGTTACATTACCCCCCACAAGACCAAAATAACTTCAGCTCAGAAGGACTAACAAATCTCCATTTTCTTGTTGTGATGCGTGAGTACAATGTTGTTCTAGGATTCTTTCCGGTGAGTTCCATTTTCCTAAAAGTGTGCTCTACATGGACCATGTAGGTGCCTGTTTAAACTGTCAATTCATAGTACAGTTTGCTTTATACTAATCACTTTTTGTATTTGTGCAAATAGGGGTGCTCAGCTTGATTTCAATGGGAACTGCACAAAATTTTCATGAATACATCGAACCATCCATTTCCACCACAAGAAAGGAGGTGCCAATAAGTTCAAGGCGTTGCAACATATAAGGGCGAAATCATACAAGCTACGCGCAAATTTGGTTGATTTTGGTGGAACTGCACAAAAAGAACAGCTGGTTTATTTAGCACGAGGTGCCATGTCAATGTCTGAACAGATGGCAACCCCTGCCCATTCCACAATCGTAGGCATTTGATATTTTGGAATGGGAAAACCTTGTCAAATTTTGCTCATTGATTTTAGCAAGAAGACATGCGTTTGATATTTTCGAATGGGACGCCCTTTGCTGTCAGCAGCGTTGATCCATTTTTTCTTTATTCTTTAGTTGTGAAGTAAATATTGGATCTGACATGTGAATCACTGAGATGGATAATCATCGATTGTTTTGAATGTTCTCTATGACATGTGAATCGCTGTGATTGCAATGTACAGGAACGCTAAAAAGTTGCTCAAACTCTTTGTACTCCTTCTGTTCCTTTTTACTTCGCACATTGTGAAAGTGCATACTTTTTTTATAAGATTGGTCAAATTAGAGATACTTTGACTGCAGACAAAACTTGTATGCAGACTAGAAAGGACCGGAGGGAGTACATGTTAAACTGCTGCAAACGAGGTGATCACTCTGGGAATAATGCTAGTACGTATTGTTTTGCATGTTCATCCAATGCCAGTGATACAAGAATTCGAACTAATCGAAATAAATTCATTCATACACAGTCGGATTTCATATAAACATGCCAAATTTCATTACATTTCATACATTCTTCAACTAAAAAGGGTTGCACTGGAGGTATAATTAATTAACCGAAGCTACCCACCTGTGTCCGGCTGAGCCGAACAGAAGCTTCAGTGACTTAACTGCAGGTGCAGTTGTGTAACTGACATGTGGCCCAGATGCCTGTTGGGCCCACGTGTCAGTCAGCCAACTGCACCAGCAGTTAAGTAGAAGCAGCGTCCTTCTCCAACATAGCTCTCCGAATCCACGTCGCCGCCAAGAAGCTAACCGGCCGTCAGTAGTCAACCCGCCTAGCTTGTCATAGAGATTAGGGCAACTAGGAGCCCAATCATTAGGATCCCCACATGACAAACACCTTTCTTCTTGTCATTCTTCTTCTTGAAGTTCGTGTGTTGCACAGCCTTGTTCTTCCCATCAAACTTTGCTTTACCATCAGACTTGCCCTTGTTCTTGAAGTTGTGGGGCTGGAAGTTCTTCTTCTGTACCAGATTGGCACTAGATCCTCCCTCAATTCCTCAAGCACATGTGTCCTTTGCTCTCGCCTTTTATTCCACATCAAGAGTGCCAATGAGATCCATGAAGGAGGAAGCTTAGTGATGATACCTCCGGCAACAAACTTGTCCGGTAGCATACAACTGAAGTGCTCAAGTTCTCTAGCAAATGACTGTATCTCATGAGCTTGCTCAACCACGGAGCGCTCTTCAATCATCCTGTAATCATAGAATTGCTCCATCATCTACAGCTCAGTGCCAGCAACCGGAGGGCAGCAGCGGTGGCCTTACTTGGACCCAAGCGGCGGTGACCTACTGTGTTCTACTCTTCCTTGTTTTCTGTGTGGCGCGGCCTCGTTGGCAGCGGAGCGGGGCCTCGGCAGAGCATGCGATGTCCTCTGTCTCGTTGCCGGCGGGCGGCGCCTCGGTGGAGAGGGGGGAAATCCTCCCCCTCATTGCCGGCAGGGTGAGGCCTCGGCGGAGCCGGCCTTGTCCTCTACCTCGTTGTTGGCGCCGCGGGGCCTCGGCGAAGCAGGGCCTCGTCTTGGCCAGCAGAGTGGGGACTCGTCGGAGCCGGCATTGTCCTCTGCCTTGTCCTCGGTCTCACCAAACAGCGCCTCGCCCGCTTCATCGCCCTCTTTGTAGGCGGCCGCAGCCTCCGCCACCCGCATGCAGTACCGCCGGCGCTCGAGGCGGCCCTCGCGGGCGGAGGGGTACGAATCGAGCAGTGCCTCCTGCTGCGCGTCGATCTGCTCCTCCCCCTGCAGGTGCTCCTGGAGGAGATGGTGGTTGTAGATGGCGTTCGCCTGCGCCTCCCGGAACTGCTCCTCACGCTTCTGCCTCACCGTGTCCATATATTGGGCACGGGCCTTGCCGATGGTCATGGTGCAATGCACGGACGAGGATGGCGCGGAGGAGGTGGTTGGCGCCGGATCATCGACTACCATGTTCTCCATTGGGACGTCGTCGTCCTTCGGCTGGCTGCCGGCCAGCCAGTCGGCAGCAATGGCTGCCATCTCCTTGTGGTCAGTCGTCCGCCCGTCCCAAAGAGCGCTGGAGCGCGAGAAAGCCATGGTGGGCAGTAGTGGTGTGGACAGGAGAATAGGAACGGATGCGGATGACTGTGGCTATGGCCGGCGTAGCAGTTTATATAGCAATGGTGGGCGGCGAAGGGACGGACGTGTGGTGCCAGAGTAGCCGCCTCGGCAACCGCGTATCATTAATGTGGGCGGCAGAAGGATGGAAGGACGACACTTGTGAAGTTTGAAGGTGGAGCAATCGCATGCACCGGGAAGCGGGGCGGGCGGCGCTGACCGTTTCGGGCGGAAAGCACGCGCGGGCGAGGGAGGTGGTCTGGGTGGGCCAGGGCAGTCAGACTCGTGCTTGGCAGCGGGTCGGTCCAGCAGCCGGACATGCTGGCTCGCCAGCTACCTCGCCGAGCTGAGCGACGACAATCTGACGATGGACATAGCTTCCGACCAGGAGCCAGCGCCACTGTCCAAGCCGGTTCATGCCATGTTCACCATAGAGCAGGTGCGGCTGCACTTCGACGCCCTAATGGCGGAAGAGCTACCAGCGCAGGAGGACCTGGGCTGCAACCTCCGTCTCCTCAACGAGCACCGGTGAACAAGCGAACGACAATGCCGTCTCGGACATGTGGCCCTATGATCCGAGCTTCCCGAATGAGCAGCGGGCGCTGTATCAGACCATCCGTAGGGCCCGCGAGGCCCTCTCCATCGTCCTTCGAGTTGTTGCGCTCGCCGTGGCGCCGCCGTCTCGTGTTGTCAACATGGTCAACGGACATGAGGATGAGGAGATGACTTTACTTGGAGAGGATGACAGTGGGGACCCACCAGGGCCATAGCCGCACGTACGCAAGTGCCTCCTTATTAATACTCCCTCCATTTCTTTTTACTCCGCATATAAGATTTGGTCAAAGTCAAACTACACAAAGTTTGACCAAATTTATATAAAAAAATATGAACATCTACAATACCAAAATTATATAGTATGAGAATATGTTTCATGGTGCATGTGATAATATTGATTTCATATTGTGAATGTTATATTTTTTAATATAAAGTTAGTCAAACTCTACAAAGCTTGACTTTGACCAAACCTTATATGCAGACTAAAAAGAAACGGAGGGAGTATATAAAACTATAATTTTTTTTCTTCCTCCTGGTTTCCTGACATCACGGCCCCACACCATTGTCAACCTATGTAGTCGATAAACGAGAAAATTGCACAAGAAGTGGCCGATGGCTGGGACCAAGCAACACAAGCAGTATTTGAGTTTTTGAGGTGTGAGCACTGCAGAGTTTTTCTTGAGCGATGTTTAGCCCAGATATTAAATTTTCTCCTCTGAACAACAAAGAAACATCCCTGCAGCTATTAATTGGGGGGCTGTGGCCCGTCTAGCCCAGGCCAGATATCCAGCCCAGATATTAATTTTTTCAAGCTGAAAATGGCTAGCCCAGCTATACTTTTTTTAGGAATACCCAGGCAAGGTCAAGTTGTTATTCTCCGCCCCGCTGGGCTGCAAATCTTTCCTAGGAGGGATGCATTAGGCTTAACAAGAAAATGGGCTTTAAGAAATAATAAAGGGGATGTAATTTTAAAAACTTGGTACTAACTATAAAAATTGCACCAAACACGTAATTACTTTATAAAATATTATTTTTGGATATTGAAAATTTTAATTTCATTAATTGTTGCGAGCGCAATGTTTCGTTGGATTTTTACGTAATATAAATTTATATTGAAATTGCATTTAATCTGACTAGAAATTTCGGGATAAAAATATTTCGGATCCCATCAAAATGTGGGAAATTTTATTGAATTCTGTTTTGAACGGTTGGTTGAAATGGGTTGTACTTTTAACAAACTGTAAATGGGTTGTAGTAAATTCCATTAGAATTCAAAAATTGGTTGCACATTCTTACAAATCTCAAATGGGCTATAAGTTCTCTGCCACACACTTGTGGCCTTACTAAGTTGACGCGTCCCCTAAAAAAAGAGTTGACGCGTATGCAAGGCTTTGCCAACTTAGAGTCAACACATGGTTCTAGCAACAGTGGCCGTTGGATGTCCATCCAACGGATGCCGTGCTTCTTCTTCAATCTCGGATATTCTAGCTTCACCCGCCCAAAAAAATGATTCCTCCCCCTGACATCTGGGGCGCACCGTTTCGGAACTGACCTGTGGGCCTACTAAGTTGACGCGTACCAAGGGCTTTGTCAACTTAGTCAATATAAACGATTCTAGATGCAATGACCGTACGATGTCCATCCAACGGTCGTCGTGCTTCTTCAACCTCTGGTCTTCTTGCCCCAGCCGCCCAAAGCAGCGCCGGTCGTGCCGCCTGCTCCTGCCTCCCGTGGCCGGCTGTGCTGCCGCGGAGGCCTCGCCGCCCCCTACTACTCCCACCGCTGGCCAGGCCATCCCTCCACTCACTCACACCCCCTGTTATTCTGCAGCGACGGAAGCCTCACACCGCAGCCGAACCAGTGAACCCTCGTACTCCTCTCCGCGTGGGTATCCACTGCTGCGTCTTCCCCGGCTCCGCGTCGTCCCCTTCCTAGGCCTCGCCGTCGTCCACCGCCGTGGTCAATGTGGTCAACAACCGACTTCCATCGGAAGAGTACTGTACATGGAGAGGCTGACAGCTGGGTCCACGGCCGCAGCAAGGAAGTACCTCCTTATTACGCGCAAAATAATTATTCCTCCACCTGCAAGCGGGGACCCACCGGACGGGCCACCGTATTTCAGGAAAAAAAACATTCCCCCTGCTGTCAGCTCGGACCCACCGGAAGTGCCTCCTTATTACGCACAAAAAAATGAATACTCCCCCTGCTAGTTGGGACCCACCTTGTTGGGTGGCTGACTTGTGGGCCTACTAAGTTGACGGGGATGGAGTGCTTTGTCAACTTAGTCAATGTGAACGATTCTAGCTCCAGTGACCGTACGATGTCCATCCAACGGCCGTAGTGCTTCTTCAACCTCTGGTCTTGTTGCTCCAGCCGCCCAAAGCAGCGCCGGTCGTGCCGCATTCTCCTGCCTCCCATGCCCAGCTGTGCTGCCGCGGAGGCGTCACCACCCCTACTATTCCCACAGCTGGCCAGACCCTGCGGTGACGGCAGCCTCACACCGCAGCCGAACCAGTGAACCCTCGTACTCCTCTCCGCACGGGCTTACACTGCCGCGTCTTCCTCGGCTCCGTGTCGTCCCCTTCCTAGGCCTCGCCGTCGTCCACCGCCCTGGTGCTCTCGGCGCGGCGTGGTCAACATGGTCAAGGAACGACTTCCATCGGAAGAGTACTGTAGGTGGAGAGGCTGACAGCTGGGTCCACGGCCGCAGCAAGGAAGGGCCTCCTTATTACGCGCAAAATAATTATTCCTCCACCTGACAGCGGTGACCCACCGGACGGGCCACCGTATTTCGTGAAAAAAATGTTTCCCCCTGACAGCTGGGACCCACCAGCTACATCTTCGCATACAAGGAAGTGTGTCCGGGAAAAAAATACGATTCGCCCCCTGACTGCTGGGACCCACCAGCTACATCTTCGCACGCAAGGGAGTGGCTAACAGTCGGGATCCACCTGGTCGAAGCGTACGTAGCTGTCATTCTGGTTGCGAACGTGTACGTACATACTGGTCGATGTAGAGGCGCGCACGTGTCGTAGTAGAGGCGCAAATGTAGCGTGCACACATACGTATAGCGGCCAGTGTGCAACAAAGAAAATACGGCCACGTACATACATACGGGCAGGGTCTCAAACGCCTGCTCACGCATACGTACGGCCAGGGCTCGTGTACATGGCTGGGTCAGAATGGAGAAACATCGTCGTCGTCGTGTTCATGGGGAGCCAACCGGCTAGGTCGGACCAGAATGCGTCGTCGTGTTCATCAGGAGGGCTTGGATGGAACAGCCGATGGAAACGAGGCCTGGCGTACCGCAGAATGGAGGAAACGGCCTTCTGTTCGACTGGCCACATTCGAAACGGGATCCTGTTCATCGGGAGGGGTCTGGCGTACTGCAAAACGGAGGAAACCGCCTTGTGTTCAAACGGCCACGTTCGAAACGAGATACTGTTCATCGAGAATGGTCTGGCGTACCGCAAAACGGAAGAAACGGACCTCCTACGGTCCAAACGGGGGTCGTGTTGATCGGGAGGGGTGTGGCGTACCGCAAAACGGAGGAAACACACTTGTGTTGGAGCGCTACGGTCGACACGAGGGTCCTGTTCATCGGGAGGGGTGTAGCATACCGCAAAACGGGACTCCATGGGATATTGTTCATCTCCACCGTCGACCCCCTCCAGCCTCCACGGGCTACTGTTCATCCACCGTCGATCTCCTCCAGCCTCAACCTGCGACTGTTCATCCACAGGCTCCTGTTCATCCAGCCTCCACCGTGCGCTACTCCACCGGATACTGTTCAACTAGCCCTCTCCACGGGCTCCTGTTCAACCACCCCTCCATGGACTACTGTTCATCCAACCCTCCATCGCCTACTGTTCATCCAGCCCTCCACGGGGTGGTCCTGTTCATCCAGCCCTCCAAGGGGTCCTGTTCATCCAGCCCCAACCGGCTCGATCGATCGGGGTCCTGTTCATCCAGAGGCAACACCACGGGGTCCTGTTCATCCACCCCCACCGGGAACTGTTCATCCAACCCGCCCAGCAATGCTCATTGTTCATCCAGAGGCAGCATCGATCGGCTTCAGTTAGCAGCAGTAGCGAAGGAATCGCTCGATCGGGTTCAGTTAACAGCCATCGATCGATCGCTCGGGTTCAGTAACACGTAGCCTGCAGCGCAATCGCTCGGGTTCAGTTAGAGCCCAACGCCTCGCACTCACGCGCGTGCGTGTACAAGAGAAACGCGCATCGCTCGGCCCCGAGCACCCACCATAATCGGGAACACCCTGATATTTTCCACGCCCTCGCTTCTACCACGTTTTTTTCCATCATGGACGGCCCAAAGAATGTCATGCAGCTGCGTGTCCGGCCCGCCCAGGAGAAAAAGCCCATTTTCTGTCATGATTTTCTGTCATAGAAGTAGGACCCCACCACATCTCTGATGATACCGGGTTTTGTCACAATTATCGTCATAGAAGTGTCATAAGTATGACAGAAAAAATTCGTTCGGCCCAAAATGTCACGGATGTGTCTTTTTTTGTAGTGCAAGGACCGGTCGTAGTCAAATTTGATTCAACTAAAGTAGGAGAAACAGAACCCCACCAGCCACCTTTTATGCAAAACAAGTTGCATGTCAGTCGGTGGAACCAGTCTCATGTGCATGGATATGTAAGGTTGGTCCGTGCCGCTTCATCCCACAATACCGGTGAATCAAAATAAGACGTTGGTGCTAAGCAGTATGACTATCACTACCCACAACCCTTTGTGTTCTACTCGTGCATACCATCTACGCATAGACCTGGCTCGGATGCCACTCTTGGGAAATGTTGCATGGAAAACAAAAAAAATCTACGCACACGCAAGATCTATCCATGGAGATGCATAGCAACCAGAGGAGAGAGTGTGTCTATGTACCCTCGTAGACCGTAAGTGGAAGCGTTTAACAACGCGGTTGATGTAGTCGAACTTCTTCACGTTCCAACCGATCGAGCACCGAACGTACAGCACCTCTGCGTTGGGCACACGTTCAGCTCGATGACGTCCTCCGCCTTCTTGATCCCGAAAGACGACAAGGTAGTGGATGAGTTCCGACATCACGACGGCGTGGTGACGGTGATGGTGAAGCTATCTCCGCAGGATTTCACCTAAGCACTACGAAAATATGACCGGGGGTGTAAACGGTGGAGGGAGGGCGCCGCACATAGCTAAGACAATGTTTTGGTTGTGCTAGGCGCCCCTTCCCTCATATATATAGGTGGGGGTGGAGCGAGCAGCCAGGAGGCGCCCGCAAGTAGGTCGAATCCTACTTGCACTACAAAAAACACTTCCGTGATGATACGTGTTTGTCACAGTATGTCACATTTTCTGTCATGCATGTACATCCATGACGATTTTACGACAGAATCAAGATAGTCATACCTGTGCTGTCGTAGAAGTGTTCCATGAAAATACCGAAATTATCATCACGGAAGTGTCCACTTCCATGACGATAAATAGCGTGTCATGGAAGTGCTTTCGTCAAGGGTAACCGACATGTGGCGTCCACTGTAACGGGTCGCTGTTAAGCTATCGGGTTCCAGTTTGGATCTGATAACCCGTTAACCGCCCGGACCAATGGGAATTTTCCACGTGTAAAATTCTGATTCGCCTTAGTATCCACGTGTCCGCTCCGGGTTGGGACATGTGTCATCAAGCGAGTGGACGGGACGAGCCTATGGTACGTTGACACGTGGCTAGGCCCAAAAGTGGCCCGTTTAGGTTAAAAGGCCAGGCCTGTCAAAATAAGCGGGTCGGCCCATTAGCGGCCTACTTGAGTAAGGCCTATTCACAAGCACGGCCCATACAAGTTACATAGAATCAGCCCATCAAAGTCCCATTCTAGATTTGACAATTTCCAGCCCATCGTCAGTTCCAGCCCGTTAAGGGCCCGCTACGTCTTTGGGCCCAATTACGGCCCGACCTTCTTTCGGCCTGTTAGCACCCCATCATCAGTTCCAGCCTGTTCGCGGCCTGGTACGTCTTTCGGCCTTTTGTTGGCCCATTCTGCAATTGGGCCAACTTCTAGCCCGTTGTGACTTTCAGCCTTACCTCGGCCCATTAGGTAAATGGGCCAATTCCTAGCCCATTTTGTCTTTCGACCTGTTAACAGCCCACACTACAGTTGGTTCTTTGACGGTGCAACCTGATTTTAGGTCCATTGGCGGCCCATGTTCCGCAGGGCACAATTTTAGCCCGACGCGACTTTCAGCCTGTTAAAAGCCTAGTTTGCAAATTGGGCCTCTTCTGTCCCAAAACACTTTAGGCCTCTTACTAGCCCGTCAAGTAAAAGGGCCGAGACAAAATTGACATTTATTTCGGCCTGCTATGGCCCGCGGGCCATTTCCATTTATATGGCCCTATCGAGCTTTCGGCCTGTTAACAGCCTGCTAAGAGCCGTTGTTACAGTGGGCCACATCGTTTGGGATCTGGTAAATATTAACTTAACCAGCCTAATTAAGGCCCGCTTTGACTACACAAGTTTGTTCGTTCGGATGGCATCCAAGTAATGTTTGGGCGTGTTGGCCCCTGTTTCAACGATATACCATATACAAAGAGTCATCCTACTCTATACTATCGCCTCTAAAAAACCTGCACTATACAATAGAGACTAAGGCATAGAAACGAAGAATAATCCTACACTACAATAAAGAAATTACAGCAGATTATACCCACCAGTGATAATAAAGCGTACACAAACAACAAATTACATACACTGGGCAAATAAAGCTCATACATCATGGACACGCATCAACATAACATACCATTTGAACTATAATCTCTTCAAAAAATAGGATTGGCCAGATTCAGATAGCAAAAATTTCAGTTTGCAAAATCTCTAATTCCTTTGTGGTTATCTCAGTGTCTTGTTTCATTTTTGGACTCCTGCATCTAATACCTGCAAGTGTAGTCTCAACATGTTGATTGCATGTTAAGAATCATGTAGACGTTGTCTTGCCACCTCTAGTTGATTCTCGCGAACATCAGCACATTCCAATTACAATCCATAATCACTTGGTAACGACCATGCCGCACTGTTCTCAGATCTTTGTGTTGATGTCACTTCATCCTGAAATGTTTTTGTAAGTACACATGACTACGGAAAAAATATAGTTACAACAGTGAAGCGAGCAAGACAGACTATTTTGTACATGGAAGAATTGGACAAACAATAATGTTACACGTCATGAAGCATAAGCAGGTGATATTTTAAAAATTATAAAAATGGTAGTTTGTACAGCCCGCATATAGAAATCTCTCTTAGCTCACCAGAGGAGCATGATGTTGGGGCCAAATCCAAAACACAGACAGGTTTCAAATTTAGACCACACGGACCTACTGAACATTATATATATACTAGCAAGATGCCCATGCGTTGCACGGAACATCAAGATGCATTTGTATGAGTAACTTATCTTGTGTAAGAAAAGGATGAACGAGGGAAGGCCTTCAAATGTGAAGAGGGGTGTGGGTATCTTTTTGTAAAATTGTCATAGTTTCCTTCCTATCTGTTAGATATAAATCGGATGGCCTATATTGCAGGATGGCAGGCACACCATCATCACCAACTCTATTTTTTATAAGAGTAGAGATAGAGATAGAGATAGAGTTAGAGACAGAGATAGAGATAGATATAGAGAGTAGAGACAGAGATAGAGATATATATCTTGCGTATAAGTAAGCAAGTAGTTGGCCATTCTGTAGCTCAATTAAAGTCTTAGGGAGCATAATGAACAGCAGAGCGATTCATACAAACCTACTACAGCAAGCAAAACTATGCAATCATTAGCCTCGTATAAACTAGATTGTGAGCCTCATGCAGTAATAATTGGTTAATAGACTTCAAAGCTTCAGGCACACTTAGCCAAAGTAATTAAATGGTAATGCCTTTAATTATGTGAACTAATAGTTATACAAGTACCCAACATCAGGCATCATTGTTTGGGCATCTCGTTAACTAAGGACAAATAAAGCAATTGAAAAGAGCCATTTGACTATGCCTGAAACAAACAAGCAATTGAACTATTGAGTTGGCAGCATGCATACATGCCCGCCTCAATGACATCCATGGCCTATCTAGATTTAC
Source organism: Triticum aestivum (assembly GCF_018294505.1). Taxonomy (NCBI): domain Eukaryota; kingdom Viridiplantae; phylum Streptophyta; class Magnoliopsida; order Poales; family Poaceae; genus Triticum; species Triticum aestivum. The sequence continues at coordinate 335,248,401 of NC_057811.1, read as the reverse complement.
TATATAAAGGAACAAGTAATGTAATATTGTTTGCCCCTTATGAAGTATCTCGACTAGTATGTAATCAAGATCCTAGTAATGATAGGGAGGAGAATGATGTGAATATGTGTTTGGTTATGACATTTATGACATCGACAACTCTACCATAGCAGGAAGCAGCTTCACACTGTTCACTACTATAAGATGTTTTAGATATTTATAAAAGTAGACTACATCTATAATGAGTGAACAAACACATTAAAATGTGTTTACATACATCTAATTTTAAAAAAAAGTTAGAACATCATATAATAGTGAGCGGAGGGGTTTTTAATCAATGGCCTAATGACTGGGTTACAGGTGAAGAACCCTATGCAAGCTCAATGTCTAACAAATAGGATATCTTGGTAATTGTAATACAGTGACTTACCATAACTGGTTGAACAGGCTCAGCGCTCCTCCTCCTCTTGCAAGGCTCCTTTCTAACATCTTGTACTTGGAAATCCTCAATATTATCTTCATTGCACCCCCTCTACAAGGCGACACAAACTAGTACTGGTCTCCTTGGAAGATTAATATGCATACCTTCTAGTCTGTGAACAACACAAAAGGATGAGTTTATAACAAAACAACACCACATAATGAAACATGGCACACCTCTTGCACATAATGAAATGAGCATTTACTATGTGTGCATTGTGTAAAAACTAGGCATACCGTCGAACTGGATCTCCAGGTACTCTTGGAGAGCCTACTTTAGTGTACAGCCAAACCTTTATGTCACTTATGAGTTATACAAGCTCCCACTACAGCAGCCCTTAGTGTTTAAATAGTTGACAAGCTCTGTTAGGTCAAGAACAACAAGTAATAAAAGCAAGCAGTCCTAGTATATATGGCTGGCTGATACAAACAAGCAATTGAACAGATGTCTGAGCAAATCTTGCACAACACTGAATTACATATCAAGAAAAGAAGCGTAGAAGGAGGCTTAAAGACCATCACTTGACTGACCAGATTTAAGGGGCATTTCAGATTCTACAATTAAATGCACATGTATTAGGTTATGCCATGTGTGATGCCTAAATGTACACTATAGCAGGTAGGAGTGATTCATCATTGCACGCATAATTGGATTGCAGGTTAAGGGCCAGTTCTATTCCGACTTTTCAGAGCTTATTGTCAAAATAAGCCATAAAAGATGTAAAGAAGTCGTTTTTTAGTTATGGGCTTGGGCTTAACTTATTTCGCTTTGGGGGGGTGCTTCGGGTCGAAGCTCCCTAAAAATTGAAGGGAAGGGGAATAGCGAAATGACTCTATTGTCTGCCTATATTACACTCAAAATGCCACTGCTCACGCCCGCGTCACACCTCACTCTCAAGTAAAAAAACACGCAAGCATTCATTGCCCTGCCCACTTGCATCTCCTCTCCCCTTTCCCTCTACCTTGATCGCCTGCCTGCAGCGCTAGGATTCCTCTAGCGAGCGATCGCCACTAGTCCCATCTGGCCTGCTCCTCGACGATGCTTTGTCCAGCTAGGCTACTGTCGCCGTCCTGGGAACGGGGGTCCCCAGAATTGCCTGCCTGCGGCCCACGACGTGGCTCCACTAGCGGCCCAGTACGGCCCATCTTCACCAGCAAACGCTCAAGACCCTCGCAAGGGGCCAAGCCTCACGAGGCGGACGACGCAAGACCTCCTCGAGGGCAGCCTCACCAGGCTGGCTCGCGAGGGGCGGAGAGATCGAGGCAAGGGAACCTCACGAGGTTCCTATGACGTAGGCCATGACGACCAAGACCAGGCGGGCGCTAGCGCGCCCAGTCCTCATGGCTGGCGTTGCTCTTTCGACCGGATCCGCGGACGCCCATGACGGCGCCTGGGGGCTCCGGGCCTTTACCCCCGCCTTACGGCGGGTGCAGTGGCTGCCCAAGTTCAAGCCGGAGATGTCACCGTGCTACGAAGGTGCGGCGGACCCGTCGGCTTTCCCGCTGGCATACGAGGAGGCCGTCCTTAAGGCTGGGGGCGACGGCAAGGTCATGGCCAACTGGCTTCCCATGGCCCTCACGGGAGCACCGCACGCCTGGCTGCTCACCCTTGCAGGATCTTCTGTGGCATCTTGGGAGGAGTTGCGCGGCCTTTTCATCGTGTGTTTCGCGGCGCCGGCGCCCCTCGCTGTCGCGGCCCTCCTCGGCGGCTCGCAAGCGCCGCCCTCGGACCGTCACACCAAGTCGTTCCGTCACCAGATCGGCGCCGCTTCCGCGCGCAAGGGGGCGCCCCAGGGTTGTGCAACGCCCGAGGCCGACCTCACCTTCGACTCGGGGGATCATCCTGTCACCACCGCCGGCTCGGGTGTGCTCCCAATGCTTTGCACGCCCACCATCTGCAACGTGGCCGTTACCAAGACCCTCATCGACGGCAGCACCGGCCTCAACGTGCTCTCCGTGGAGGCCTTCAGCCTTCTTCACGTACCACTCGAGTGGCTCTGCCCTAGCAAGCCCTTCTCAAGGGTCGGCGGCTGCTCTGCCCTCTCCTTGGGGCAGATCCGCCTTCCCTTAACATTCGACACATGCGACAACTACCTCACCGAGCTGATCGATTTCGACGTCGCCCGCATCGGCCTCCCGTACAACGCCATCCGCGGGTACCCGGCTCTGGCTCAGTTTATGGCGGCGACCCATCCAGCCTACAACCTCATGAAGATGCCCGGGAGCAAGGACATCCACACCGTAGTTGGAGATACCAAGGAGGCTCTGGTGGCGCTCAAGCTTGCCCTCAAGACCGTTGCGACGGCGCGACCCGCCGATGCGAACACCTCCGGAGTCAAGGAGGCCGCACCAACGAAGAAGAAGCAGTTGTTCACTCAAGACCGGGCAGAAACCAACCAAGTACCGGTCGAGGAAGATGGGTCCTCGGGAGCCACCTTCACCATAGGTGCGAACCTCGACCCAAATCAAGAGGAGGCATTGGTGAAGTTCTTGCGCGCGAACAAGGAGGTATTCGCATGGGAACCCAAACAGCTGGTAGGGGTCCCAAGAGGGGTGATTGAGCACCACTTGAGGGTATGCCCCAATGTATGCCCTGTGAAGCAGAGGGCGAGGTGACAGTCCACTAAGAAGCAGGCCTTCATCGTCCAAGAAACCCGCAAGCTGGAGGCAGCGGGTCTCATTCGCAAGGTTCGGTACCCCGAGTGGCTGGCGAACCCCGTTGTTGTGCCAGAGAAAGGCGGGAAGGAGCGCATGTGTGTCGACTTCACCAGCCACAACAAGGCCTGCCCCGAGGATCCGTTCCCGCTCCCACGCATCGACCAGATCGTCGACTCCACTGCCGAGTGCGACCTGCTGTGCTTCCTGGACGCGTTTTCAGGCTACCACCAGATCAAGATGGCGGTAGAGGATGTGGATAAGACGGCCTTCCTGACCCCATGTGGGGTATACTGCTGCACTTGCATGTCGTTCGGGCTGCGCAACATGGGCGCGACCTTCCAACGACTAATGCACATCGCCCTGGGCCAACAGCTCGGGAGGAACGCTGAAGCTTACGTCGACGACATTGTGGTGAAGTCTCGGGAGGTGAGAACTTTAATTCAAGACCTGGAGGAGACCTTCGAGAGCCTGCGCCGGGTGGACTTGCGGCTCCACCCAAAGAAATACGTGTTTGGTGTCCCTTCCGGCAAGCTGCTGGGTTTCCTCGTGTCCCACAGAGGGATCGAGGCAAACCCAGAGATGGTCAAGGCAATTGAAGACATGAGTCCATAACAAACCCTCAAGGAAATGCAGAAGCTTGCCGGTCGCGTGACTTCGTTGGGGCGCTTCATCTCCAAGCTGGGAGAGTGCGCCCTACCATTCTTCAAGCTGATGAAGAAGAAGGGCCCATTCGAGTGGACCCCGGAGGCTGACCAAGCATTTCAAGACCTCAAGAGATACCTGACCAGCCCTCCAGTGATGGTGGCGCCACGCCATCTTGTCTCCCTGGTGCTTTACCTTGCCGCCAGTCCCTACTCCGCCAGCGCGGCTTTGGCGGCGGTTCGGGAGGAGCGCCAGGTCAAGGGCGCATAGCGCCAAGCCACGCCCCCAGCCGGGGCGATACAAGACCCGGAAGGCACCGCTAAGGCTGCCGCAACATCAACAAAGGACCAAGCTCAGCAAGACGACGCCCTTGGGCCTGCAGAGGCCCCAACGAGCGACCAATCTTTGGGGGCTCCATCGCCTCAGGAGGCGCCCCAGCCTCCGGAAGGCGCATGCCTCATCAATGCACGCGCCCTCGTCGAGCACCCAGTGTATTTCGTCAGCACGGTATTGCGGGATGCAAGGGCACGATACCCCATGCCTCAGAAGCTCTTTCTCGCGCTCTTGGTGGCCTCGTGTAAGCTGCATCACTACTTTCAAGGTCACCCCATCAAGGTCGTCTCGGCCTACCCATTGGAGAGGGTACAAAGGAGCCCCAACTCCGCCGGGAGAGTCACCGAGTGGAATATCGAGTTGCAGGCATTTTAGTTGGAGTTCAGCACAACTAGGGTCATCAAGGGAGCCGCACTCGCCGATTTTGTGGCAGAATGGACGGACGCCCCGGGGCTTGAAGCAGGCGAGGATCGGTCCCTCTCGCCGGGGAGTGAAGCGCCAGACGGCTGGGTTATGTATTTTGATGGCGCCTTTGCGCGCCAGGGCGCGGGGGCTGAAGCAGTGCTCATCTCACCCACTCAGGACAAGCTTTACTACGCCGTGCAGCTCTGCTTCCAGCAGGGCGAGAAGGTCTCCAACAACATAGCAGAGTACGAAGGCCTCATAGCTGGCCTTAAGGCGGCGGTGGTCCTATGGGTGAAGCGCCTCACCATCAAGGGCGACTCGCAGCTTCTCGTCAACTTCTCCAACAAAGTATACAAGCCGAGGGACGAGCACATGGAGGCATACCTCGCGGAGGTGCGCAAGATGGAGAAGCAGTTCCTGGGCCTGGAATTGCAGCACGTGCCCTGTGGCACCAACAAGGAGGCTGACGACATCGCCAAGAGGGCATCCAAGCGGCAACCCCAAGAGCCGGGCGTCTTTGAGGAGCGGCTCTTCAAGCCATCCGCAACACCACCACTTTCAAGGACGGCGCAGCCTCGGGAGGAGCTCCCTCAGCCACCTGCCTCGGGAGCCCCAGCCTGCGGCCCGACCTTGGGAGCGCGCCTACTCTTGGCGCTCAAGCCTCAGGAGGGGTGGTGGACCAAGGAGTTCAAGGAATACCTGACGCAAGGGACGCTACCGGAAAAAAAGGAGGACGCGGAGCCTCTGGCCCAACAGGCCACGGCATTCTGCATCCAGGACGGTGAGTTATACAGGAAGCGGACAAATGACGTTTCCCTGCGTTTCATCTCCAGGGAACAGGGGAAAGAGCTGCAAGCTGACATACACAGCGGGGACTGCGGGCACCACTCGTCGTCACGGACCCTCGTCGGCAAGGCGTTCCACAGCGGATTCTACTGGCCTACGACGCGACTGAGGAGGTGAAGTCCTGCGAGGCCTGCCAATTCCACGCCAAGAAGATCCATCAGCCAGCTCAGGGCCTCCAGACCATCCCACTCTCATGCCCATTCGCAGTCTGGGGGCTGGATATCCTGGGCCCATTCCCTTGAGCGCCTGGGGGCTACCGCTACCTCTACGTCGCCATCGACAAGTTCACCAAGTGGGCGGAGGTAGAAGTCGTCTGCACCATCCCGGCCGGCTCCGCGGTCAAGTTCATCAAGGGTCTCGTGAGCCGGTTTGGGGTCCCCAATCGCATCATCACCGATAACGGCTCGCAGTTCACTAGTAATCTCTTGAAGACATACTGTGCTAACCTTGGAACGCAGATCTGCTACGCTTCGATGGCGCACCCCCGGAGCAACGGTCAGGCCGAACGCGCCAACGCGGAGGTCCTGAGAGGCCTCAAGACCAGCACCTTCAAGAAGAAGCTCGAGGCCTGCGGCAGGGGCTGGCACGACGAGCTCCAGTCCGTGCTGTGGTCCATCCGCACCACCGCCACCAAGCCAACGGGCAAGACCCCATTCTTCCTCGTCTACAGAGCAGAAGCGGTTCTCCCTCACGAGGTCAAGCATCGCTTCGCGCGGGTCCTGGCGTTTGATGAGGCGCAGCAGGACGCCATGCGGGGGATGGACCTCGTGCTGGGGGAGGAAAGCCGCCATGAAGCCACGCTACGGGTGGCAAGATACCAGGAGGCGCTGCGGCGGTATCACTGTCGCAACGTCCTCTCCAGGATGCTCGAGGTGGGTGACCTCGTCCTAAGGCGGGTGCTCTCCAGGGAAGGGCTGCATAAGCTCTCACCCATGTGGGAGGGCCCGTTTAGGGTTGCCCACGTACCTAGGCCTGGCGCCGTGCGCACGCCTGGAACATCCAGCACCTCTGGAAGATCTACCCATGAAGAAAGGCCCAGCTCCTGTGAAGAAGGCCCAGTGCCTGTGAAGGTCTCCGCTTGTGATACTCTCACGTAATAATGAGTGGGGCTGTGCACGCCCCGGAGTTTCAGGAGTGCCGCCCTCGGGCCTCGGGGGCTCCCTCCCACGTCCTAGTGGCAGCACTTAGCTCCGCGCTGGTGAGAAGACAAAGAAGACTAGACTAGGTGCCGGACAAGGCTTTTCATTTGCTTTCCGTAGTTGGCTCGCCCCTCTTTAATCAAAGTTTGCTTTCTGGTGTTCTTTGTCGGTTTTGTTCCATCGCCTTCTTCCTCCGTTTCTTCCTTTGGTTCTCTGTGTTAACCTGTACTCTCTCTCTCTCGCATACCTTGCGAGGGGGCTGGACAGGTGCCCTCGTGAGCACCTTTTCTGTTTTCCGCGAGGCACCCTCGTTCGAGCTCGCAAGCTGGCGCACCTCTCTCAATCCGTGCCCCTCGGGTACCGCAATGCGAACCGCTGGGTCGCGGCCAACGGCGCCTGCGATCAGGGCTCGGGAGGATAAGAGTCTCCTAACAAATTTTTGCAGTTCCTAAACGCCTCCCAAGCCGAGGAAGCCTCGATAGGCACTGAGAAAGGCACGCCTCACGAGGCGGAGACTACCTCGAGCGCGTCAAGCTAAGTTATTTCTACACGCCTACATAAAACGCCGATGCTGTGACACAACACAGGTGTTCGACGAGATTTTGTACAAAAGAAATAGCATGAAAATAATTTGTCCCAATTTTCACTTTTCTCAATAAGTTAAACATATCAATAGAGCAAGGAGTGCCCATAAGTGTGTATGGCTATGTCAGTAATGTCATGCACAATTTAAGGGAAAAATATGCACATGTGCATAGTGCACACCCTTTGAGTTGATGGATTAGTTATACATGAGTACGTGCACGGTGCATGGATGGCACCAGGTCACGTATCAATTGCATGCAAGGATTAGTATGTAATGACGGATTTGGGTATCTACGGCCGTCCGGCAGCGCGCACGTATGTGTATCCAAATACTGGCAAGCGGAAATATGTACGTACATGAAATATAGGCATGTATTAGGTGTGGGGCGAGCTACATCTACATGTATGATCCTGAGATTTTGCTAGTAAGTATTTTGATGCCCATGTACAAGGATGGAATTTGGCAGGCCAGGTAGTCGATCAACTTGGACGACGAGCAAAGAACAATCGGCAGGTTACAAAGTTGGAAAAAATAGCCACAACCGGCAAGTTTTAAGATTGGAAACAGATGCAACGGACTTGAAGGATCATCAAAGGAAGCCAGCCATGCGTGAGATACGTATCACATAGCTTTCTTGTGTGGCGCAGGATTGGGCGTATGGAAAGGAAACTTAAATCCAGAGGCTGCATGTCGACTCCCCAACAAACCCAGCCACTCAGCCTATAAATACAGGAGGGACGAACACAACCAAGACAGGAGGATCTCACGCAACCAGGGAAGAGGAGAGCAAACGGAAGCCAGCCAGGCGAAACGCGCCGGCGGCGGCGGCAGCGTGTACGGTGGCCTGGTTCACGACGGTGCAAGTACACATGTGAGAGGATGCGGTGGCGGCGGTCACACCCGGTCCGAGCTCGACCACGGCGACGGAGCACACATGAGGCCGTTGCATGTCAAGTCAAGCTAGTTCTTTAGAGGGCCTGGAGACATCCAGCGTTGCATGGCACATGCACGCAGGGTCACATACGGTGCCGTTCACTTCATTGTCGTTTCTTTTATATTCTTAGTACAGCAGATTGCATCAAGAGAACAAGGCACCAAGTCGGAGCACCACTCAGCCGGAGGCGATGCATCTCCAGCAGCAAAGCAATCAACCGGGAGACCATGGAGATGAGACAACGAGCGCGGCGCTCCCACGGTGGATGCGTTCCAAGCTCACACGTCATGGAGCTGAGCACGCGGCCGAAATAATGGTTGGGCACTCGGGAGATATGTGCAACGTCCAGCACGTCCTCTTCTTTCTTTATGGTACGTACGTTTTTTTTGTTTTTCCTGTACCAGGTGCAACAGAGGCGGCGGACGACGCGCCTAGTGGGAAAGACCATGGAAGTTGCTGCGCTCTTCTCGTACCTGGTGCAATGGAGGTAGCGCACAATGCGCCCAATGGAGGTGGCCGCGGACGATGCTGCGCTCTTCTCGTACCCGGTGCTACGGAGGTGGCGGACGACGCGCTCAACGTAGGTGGCTGCGAACGATATGGGGCTCTTCTCGTAGGAGCAGTTGAGGCGGTGGACGACGTGCCCAATGGAGGTGGCCGCGGACGAAGTGACGCTCTTCCCGTACAAGGTGTTGTCGAGGCGGTCGACAACGCGCCCAACGGAGGTGGCCGCGGACGATAAGCGCTCTTCTCGTACCCAGCGCAATCGAGGCGGTGGATGACGACAGACCCGGCGGTGGTGGGTGCGGACGAAGCGGCGCTCTTTCTCGTACCAGTGGACGAAACGCGGGACAAGGAGACTGCATCAACACCGCCAGGTCCTTCGCCAACATCATCAACACAGTGCCGCGGGGGATTGCGGTGTGGAGCAAGCAAGGAGGACGTAGGTGTGGCGCTCGTTGGGAGGCCGTCGACATCTGCTTCGTCAAGCTGGAGCCCGGAGGCATGAAGGCTCGCAAGGATGTCATCGTCGTGCCGTGGAGGATGGGGATACCGTGCTTGCCAGGACGACGCCCATCGGCTTCTTCATCAAGCTGGCACCACGGAGGACGAAGGCGTGGAGGCTCGCGAGGATGCCACCGTCGTGCCACGGTGGATGGCGCCACGGAGCTCGCCAGGACGACGCCCGTAGTCTTCTTCATCAAGCTGGCGCCACAAAGGATGAAGGCGTGGAGGCTCGTGAGGATGCCGCCGCCATGCCGCGGTGGATGGCTCCACGGAGTTCACCAAGACGACGCCAATGTTAACATCATCAACCCGGTACCACAAAGGATCGTGGCGTGGATCTCGCAAGGAGGATGCCACCAACGTCAACATCATCAAGCTGGACCCGGAGGCATGGAGCTCGCTGGGATGCCGCCGTGTGCCACGGAGGACGACGAGGACATGGAGCTTGCCAGGATGACGTCCATCATCAACATCATCAAGCTGGTGTCGCAGAGGATGGAGGCGTGGAGCTCGCGGGACGACACCACCGATGTCTACCTCGTAAAGATGGAGCCCGCGGCCCGGAGTCATGAAGATGACACACGCCCTCGGTGCTGCCCGCAACATGGAGCCCGCTATGCGAGGAATAGGTGCTGCACGACAACATGGCTTTACCAACCGTTACCACGGTCCCGTGAGGTGTGCCCTTGTCTTGGCAGACCGCTGTAAACTCGGCGTCCAGTCAAGACGAGTTACCACTACATGGTGCTCTCCGTGGCCCAGAGCCCATGAAGACGAGGCTTGATGGCAAGGAGGCGACATGGCTTCACCAACACTAAGTGTCGATGGCCCCGTGAGTCGGTGTCCCTTGTCTTGACGGACCGCCGTAAACTCGGCGTCCAGCTGAGACGAGGTGCCAACCATGCCGGCCTTTTCGATATGAGCGAGCGTTGGTTTTACACTGACGCTGTTCTCCATAAGAATACTCCCGCGAGGCGAACCCCTTGCGTACCCCAACGAAGCCGTTACATCGCCTAGAAGTCCGAGCAGAGCAGGACCCATGCAACTTCAACACCGACTATATCAACGTTGTCAAGACCGACGAGGCGCGACGGCGAGGGCGAATGTGGCTAGCACAAAGCCATGTTTTGAGCGGCACGTGTACCGACGAGGACACGGGCTTTGCCGCCGCCCACACCACACACACACACACCATCATCATCATGCATGGAGAACGCGAAGCAAAGACGACGAAGACGACCACACGGCTTAATCGGAGGTATCTCGCGGAGCAACCCGCGGGAGTAATTAACCGGGAGCTTTTCGAGGCCCCGGGAACCAGGAGACCGCACATCGCCATAGTTAGGCAGGCCACGCTAGTAGGCGACGGAGTGCAACCATTTTTTATGGGATCTTGTAATTTTGTTCTTCCAAAGAGATAAATGAAATACTTGTTTCCCGTATCACTTTTCTTTGTGTACTACGGTACACTGGCACGCCCCCATTTTTCTTTTCCCCGGCGCATGAGAGAAATCCATACTCCTCTTCCCTTCTAACGGAGTGCTTATAAGATTTTTCTCGTGTCAAACAACAGGAACGATAAACATAGCATAAGAACTGGAAAATCATAGTTTGTTGCATGCCCCTGCGGGGCCCCATACTTGTCTCTCTTAATGTAGGAAGGAGAGGAAGAACGAAACAAAGGTGGCGCGTGCCCCCACAGCGGTCCGCAAGGGCGGGCCCTTGGCGCCGTCCCGTGCTCAGCCAGACCCCTCTTCACACTTCACTGGGGCGCGGCGACGAGATGACCCGCTGCGACCCTCGAAGCAGGCACGGCGGCGTGGCGGCTGGTCATAGCCGCCGCTGCTGGAGCTGTCCCCGGAGGAAGAGCCACCGTAGCTGGACGGACCGCGGTCGGCACTGAGGATGGGTCCGCCTTCACCCTCATCATGACTGTTGCCAAGGCCGAGCACCTCGTCGCCGTTGTTGTCCTCGGGGCAGCACCCGACGCGGCGGCCATCTTCTCCAATCACCCTCACGTAGAGGGTCGCGTTGCCGTCGTATTTGAAGTGGAGGGTGCATCACCTGCCTAGGCCGCGCGCGCGGGCAAACATCTCCCAGCCGTGGGCCAGGGCTGTGTTGCCCGTGATGGAGACCTCAACCGTGACCCAGGAAGCTTTGCTGCAGCAGCCGTCCACCTGCAGCGCGAGCCCGCCTGGACCTGCGGCCGGCAGCTCGCCGGTGAAGAAGCGCGGGAGCTGAAGCCAGTTGCCGGCCGGGTTCTCCGAACACACAACGAACTCCGGCAGCACCTCCGTCAAGTGGAAGCACGGCCGGGGAGGCCGTGCGACCATGGCACACACTACAAAAAAAAGACACATCCGTGACATTTTGGGCCGAACGAAATTTTTTCTGTAATACTTACGACACTTCTATTACAATAATTGTGACAAAACACGGTATCATCATAGATGTGGTGGGGTCCTACTTCTGTGACAAAAATCATGACAGAAAATGGGCTTTTCGTCCTGGGCGGGCCGGAGACGCAGCTGCATGACATTCTTTGGGTCGTCCATGACGGAAAAAACCATGGTAGAAGCGAGGGCGACGAAAATATCGGGGTGTTCCCGGTTAGGGTGGGTGGCCGGGGACGAGCAACGCGCGTTTCTCTCGTACACGCACGCGCGTGGGGTGCGAGGCGTTGGGCTCTAACTGAACCCGAGCGAGGCGTTGGGCTCTAACTAAACCCGAGCGAGGCGTTGGGCTCTAATTGAACCCGAGCGATTGCACTGCAGGCTACGCGTTACTGAACCCGAGCGATCGATTGATGGCTGTTAAGTGAACCCGATCGAGCGATTCCTTGGCTACTACTGCTAACTGAAGCCGATCGATGCTGCCTCTGGATGAACTGTGAGCGTTGCTGGGGGGGGTTGGATGAATAGTTCCCGGTGGGGGTGGATGAACAGGACCCCGTGGTGTTGTCTCTGGATGAACATGACCCCAATCGATCGAGCCTGTTGGGGCTGGATGAACAGGACCACCCCATGGAGGGCTGGATGAACACTAGACGGCGGAGGGCTGGATGAACAGTAGCCCGTGGAGGGGTGGTTGAACAGGAGCCCGTGGAGAGGGCTGGTTGAACAGTAGCCGGTGGAGTAGCGCGCGGTGGAGGCTGGATGAACAAGAGCCCGTGGATGAACAGTCACAGGTGGATGCTGGAGGAGGTCGATGGTGGATGACAGTAGCCCGTGGAGGCTGGAGGGGGTCGACGATGGAGATGAACAGTATCCCGTGGAGTCCCGTTTTGCGGTACGCCACACCCCTCCTGATGAACAGGACCCCCGTTTCGACCGTAGCGCTCCAACACAAGTCCATTTCCTCCGTTTTGCGGTACGCCAGACCCCTCCTGATCAACAGGACCCCTGTTTCGACCGTAGGAGGTCCGTTTCCTCCGTTTTGCGGTATGCCAGACCCCTCCCGATGAACAGGATCCCGTTTCGAACGTGGCCGGTCGAACACAAGGCCGTTTCCTCTGTTCTGCGGTACGCCAGGCCTCGTTTCCATCGGTTGTTCCGTCTAAGCCCTCCCGATGAACACGACGACATTCCATTCCGACCCAGCCGGTTAGCTCCCCATGAACACGACGACGACGCTGTTTCTCCGTTCCGACCCAGCCATGTACACGAGCCCTGGCCGTACGTACGCCCGAGTAGGCATTCGAGACCCCGCCTGTATGTACGTACGTGGCCGTATTTACTTTCTTGCACCCTGGCCGCTGTACGTAGGTGTACATGCTACACTACAACGACACGTGCGCGCCTCTACATCGACCAGTTTGTACGTACACGTTCGCGACTAGAATGACAACGCTAGGTACGCTTCGACCAGGTGGTCCCGACTGTCAGGCACTTCCTTGCGTGCGAAGATTTAGCTGGTGGGTCCCAGCTATCAGGGGGGCCAATCGTTTTTTCCCTGGACGCACTTCCTTGCGTGCGAAGATGTAGCTGGTGGGTCCCAGCAGTCAGGGGGAAACGTTTTTTCGCGAAATACAATGGCCCGTCCGGTGGGTCCCCACTGTCAGGTGGAGGAATAATTATTTTGCGCGTAATAAGGAGGCACTTCCTTGTTGTGCCCGTGGACCCAGCTATCAGCCTCTCCACGTACAATCCACGTCCGATGGAAGCCGTTCCTTGACCATGTTGACCACGCCGCGCCGAGAGCACCAGGGCGGTGGACGACGGCGATGCCTAGGAAGGGGACGACGCGGAGCCGGGGAAGACGCGGCAGTGGATGCCCACGCGGAGAGGAGTACGAGGGTTCACTGGTTCGGCTGCAGTGTGAGGCTACCGTCGCCGCAGAATAACACGGGGTGGGGGTGAGTAGAGAGATGGCCTGGCCAGTGGTGGGAATAGTAGGGGCGGTGAGGCCTCCGCGGCAGCACAGCCGGCCACGGGAGGCAGGAGCATGCGGCATGACCGGCGCTGCTTTCGGCAGCTGGAGCAAGAAGACCAGAGGTTGAAGAACCACTACGGCCGTTGGATGGACACCGTACGGTCACTGGAGCTAGAATCGTTCATATTGACTGAGTTGACAAAGCACTCCGCCCCCGTCAACTTAGAAGGACCACAAGTTAGCCACCCACCAAGGTGGGTCCCAACTAGCAGGGGGAGTATTCATTTTTTGTGCGTAATAAGGCGGCACTTCCGGTGGGTCCGAGCTGACAGCGGGGGGAACGATTTTTCGCGAAATACGGTGGCCCGTCCGGTGTGTCCCAGCAGTCAGGGGGGAAACGTTTTTTTTCGCCAAATATGGTGGCCTGTCCGATGGGTCCCTGCTGTCAGTTGGAGGAATAATTATTTTCCGCGTAATAAGGAGGCACTTCCTTGCGGCTGCCGTGGACCCAGCTGTCAGCCTCTCCACGTACAGTACTCTTCTGATGGAAGTCGTTCCTTGACCACGTTGACCACGCCGTGCCGAGAGCACCAGAGCGGTGGACGACGGCGAGGCCTAGGAAGGGGACGACGCGGAGCCGGGGAAGACGCGACAGTGGATGCCCACGCGTAGAGGAGTATGAGGGTTCACTGGTTCGCTGCGGAGTGAGGCTGCCGTCGCCGCAGAATAACAGGGGGTGTGGTTGAGAAGAGGGATGGCCTGGCCAGCGGTGGGAGTAGTAGGGGGCGGTGAGGCCTCCGCCGCATCGCAGCCGGCCACGGGAAGCAGGAGCACGAGGCATGACCGGCGCTGGTTTGGGCGGCTGGAGCAAGAAGACCAGAGGTTGAGGAAGCACTACGTACAGCCGTTGAATGGACATCGTACGGTCACTGGAGCTAGAATCGTGCATATTGACTAAGTTGACAAAGCCCCCCATCCCCGTTAACTTAGTAGGCCCACAAGTTAGCCAGCCACTATACTGGGTCCCAGCTAGCAGGGGAGTATTCATTTTTTTGTGCGTAATAAGGACGCACTTCCGTGCGTGCGAAGATATAGCTGGTGGGTCCGAGCTGTCAGCGGCGGTAACATTTTTTTCGCGAAATACAGAGGCCCTTTCGGTGGGTCCCAGATGTCAGGTGGAGGAATCATTATTTTGCGCCTAATAAGGAGGCATTTCCTTGCGTGCGGCCGTGGACCCAGCTGTCAGCCTCTCCACGTACAGTCCACTTCAGATGCAGGTCGGTTGTTGACCACGTTGACCAGGCCGCACCGAGAGCACCAGGGCGGTGGACGACGGCGAGGCCTAGGAAGGGAACGACACGGAGGCAGGGAAGACTCGCCAGTTGTTTCCCACGAGGAGGGGAGTATGACTGTACGAGGGTTTACTGGTTCGTCTGCTGTCGCTGGAGAATAACAGCAGGTGTGGGTGAGTAGAGGGATGGCTAGGCCAGCGATGGGAGTATGGTGGGGCAGTGAGGCCCGCGCGGCAGCACAGCCGGCCACGGGGAGGAGGGAGTAGGCAGTCCCGCCGACGCTTGTTTGAGCGGCTGGAGCAGGAAGAGCAGAGATTGAAGAAGCACGACGGGCGTTGCATGGACATGCAACAGTCACTGCTTGTGCTTCAACCTTTTTTTAGGAAAGCCTCAAATCTATGGAAAACAGCATACAGCCCATCTGCCATTATTACCAATAATTTACAGCCCATTTGCTAATTCTTTAGGTTTTTTTGAGCCCATATTCTTTTTGTCAGCATTACAGCCCATATTGTGGCCACGGTTAAAAAATTATACGAAATTTTGCATATTTCGGTGCGGTCCGAACTGTTTTTAATCCCGAAATTTCGAGTCACATTCAAACTGATTTTAAAAATAAATGTACATCAACATAAAATCCAACAAATTGTCCATGCATAAAAATTAATGCAATTGAAAATCTCGAAATGAAAAAAAAAGAAATTTCAAACTAATTGCCGGTTGGATGTGTTTTAAAAATGTACAACCCAATTCTCATTACTGATAGGCCATTTTCTCGTCCAGCCGAATGAAACTCTCCTCGTCTTGAAAGATTTACAGCCCAACAGGCATGACAAAGTGACTTACTTGGCAAATCACAAAAAACTGGGCTAGCCATTTTCAGAAAGAAAAAAACTACTGGGCTGGTCTGTGGTAAACATAAAAGAGAAGGCTGTTTAGACAGGCCAGAGTGCCCCGCACAGCCCAGTTGACACCCTGGTTCCGTCTCAAAAACAAATTAGATAAATGCCACTCTAATTATGGCGATTCATAAAAATGCCACTGCAATTTCCAAACTTTGAAAAATGCCACTGCAATTTTTGCAAACTTTGGAAAACGCCACTGCAATTTGCAAACTTTGAAAAACGCCACTCCAGATTTCGATAAATGCCACTGGAAATGGCATGAAATGGCATTTTCAAAGTTTGGAAATTCCAGTGGCATTTCTCAGAAACACCAGATTTGGAGTGGCATTTATAAAATTAACTCAAAACAAAAATAACTGGGCAAGCTCCTGGGTCCTTGGTGTCAGCTGCTCGTTGTGCAATTCTCTCCTTTATTGACTATGTTGACAATGGATGGGACCCAGATGTCAGAAATCCATTAGGAGGATCCATTTTTTATTGGCTTGAAATAAGGAGACACTTGCTTACGTACTGCCATGACCTTGGCGGGTCCCTGCTGTCATCCTCTCCACGTACAATCATCTCCTGATTGTGTACGCGTCAACTTGGTAGGCCCACAAGTCAGCCTCTAAACCCGTGGAGGACAAATACAACCCACTTAAAAAAATAACAGCCCATTCCATACGTTCAAACGGAAAGTTCAACATTCAGAGCAAAGTAACAGGTCTGATCCACATATAGAGTACTAAACTTCCACGTTGACAACCATCATAGCCAAGTTAACTATCTACTCCCACTAATACTCTAGTAGCGTACAAGTACTAACTTATTCGTAGCTAACTAGACGATGTCGGCCGCCATCTGCGGTACACGCTAAACGCCAGCACCGGCGTCCTCTGCCTCGCCTCGGACTTGCAGAGGTGCGATAGGGCGCGTTACTCGCACGCGTTGGCCCTTTCCATGCCGGCGTGGTCCACCGAAGCTTCAGCGTCTAAGCAGGAAACCCACTTGACGAGATGGTAGTAAAAATCGGCGTCGCAAATGCATCCGTGCCCAACAGCCTCCAGGGCTATTTGCTGGGCGCCGGCCTCTGTCGGTGTCAAAACCGGCGGATCTCGGGTAGGGGGTCCAGAACTGTGCGCCTAAGGCGGATGGTAACAGGAGGCGGGGGACACAATGTTTACCCAGGTTCGGGCCCTCTCGATGGAGGTAATACCCTACTTCCTGCTTGATTGATCTTGATGATATGAGTATTACAAGAGTTGATCTACCACGAGATTGTAGAGGCTAAACCCTAGAAGCTAGCCTATGATTATGATTGTTCTTTTCCTACGGACTAAACCCTCCGGTTTATATAGACACCGGAGGGGGCTAGGGTTACACAGAGTCGGTTACAAGGGAGGAGATCCACATATCCGTATTGCCAAGCTTGCCTTCCACGCAAAGGAGAGTCCCATCTGGACACGGGACGAAGTCTTCAGTCTTGTATCTTCATAGTCCAACAGTCCGGCTAAAGTATATAGTCCGGCTGTCCGAGGACCCCCTAATCCAGGACTCCCTTAGTAGCCCCTGAACCAGGCTTCAATGACGATGAGTCCGGCGCGCAGATTGTCTTCGGCATTGCAAGGCGGGTTCCTCCTCCGAATACTCCATAGAAGATTTTGAACACAAGGATCGTGTCCGGCTCTGCAAAATAAATTCCACATACCGTCGTAGAGAGTATAATATTCCAGAAATCTAATCTGCTGACAAGTTTCATAGCGTGACATCACGCCAAGGCCCGGTCATTATTCGAACCGTTTTTCCTAACCAGCTACTGCACATATTGCGGGGCGGTTTTCTTGGCACGTCTTGTCGAAGCAGAGATCGTGTCCCCTTATCACGGGATTCTCATCAATACGGGTGTGGGTAACCCAACCACACCATCAATTAGGACGCTTGGGGAATAAGCGAGTTTACCAGGCAGGTGGGGAGGTGCATAGTTTCTTCCGCCCTTATAAAGGGACAAGGATTCATCTTTTTCACCCACGCCTTCTTCTTCCTTGCTCATCCATTCTTGCGCACTCGAGCTCCAGCGCCCAAGTTCGCATTTTCTCCTCAAAACCACTCCAAGCATGTCCGGAGCGGGAGGCTAGTGGATGGTCTCCTCCATTACGGAGGAGGACATCACAAAGCTCCGGGGAGCCGGATACCTGGCCGCAGATATCACGCACCGGCTACCAGATGCGGGGCAGATTGTCCCTACTCCAGAACCCCATGAGAGGGTGGTATTTCTTACCCACTTCGTCCGCGGACTGGGATTTCCCCTCCACCTGTTTGTCCGTGGGCTCATGTTCTACTACGGGCTGGACTTTCACAATCTGGCCCCCAATTTCATCCTCAACATCTCGGCGTTTATCGTCGTGTGCGAGGCCTTCCTCTGCATCAAGCCCCACTTCGGCCTGTGGCTGAAGACCTTCAATGTTAAACCGAAGGTGGTGGTCGGCCAGCAAGCAGAGTGTAGAGGCGCCATGGTGGGAAAAATGCCCAACGTCACCTGGCTCGAAGGCTCCTATGTGGAGACCGTAAAGGGGTGGAAATCGGGGTGGTTCTACATCACCGAGCCGCGCGACACCAACTGGGTGGCGGCCCCCGAATTTCGATCCAAAATCCCCATGCGGCTCACCTCCTGGAAAGAGAAGGGCCTATCCTGGGGTTCATCGCTGGAGCTGACCGGACTCCAAACCTGCGTCAAAAACATGATAAGCAAGAAAATCAAGCTTGTCAACGTGGTCCAAGTCATTCTCTTCCGCCGGATCCTCCCGTGTCAAAGACGGGCATTAAATTTGTGGGAGTTCGACCCGGCTAAGCACCAGACGCTGCGAGAGCTCTTCCACACGACGCACAAGGACGTCTGGAAGGTGCTGTTCAAGGGCGCCGAGGTACCTCCTCCCCTTACCGAGGACCGCGGACTCAGCGCAAAGCGCCCTGCCAATCCGGTAAGTCTTTTATATCTCATAAGATGTTCTTTTCCCCAGTATAACCATGCGCGGGATCTAAGCCTCCACGCCCTTTAACAGGACTGGGTAGCGACAGCGGAGCAGATCGATTGTCCAGGCCCCCTGCCCGAAGATCCAGCAGATGCTCTCCTAACGAAGATGCTGGTTCCGGTGCCTTATGAGGTGCCGGAGGAGAAGGCCAAGAAGAAGGCCACGGGGACCAAGACGGGTCTCCGGCGCAAGGTTATATCGGACTCATCGTGCAAAAACACCGAGGCGCACTCCTCCCACGAAAACGAGGAGGAGGAAGAGGAAAGTTCTCCCCCCCCCCAGCAGGGGGGGATAGGAAAAGGAAGGCCGCCCCATCAGGGGAGGCCGAAGGGTCCAAGAAGGGAAGGACCCTCCTCCCGGACTGCTCCACGACGGCCTATTTAAACGACGAGGAGTGGTTACCCAGGGACAAGCCCCTGGCAAAGTCGTGAGTATCCGGATACCATAATAATTCTTGGTACGTTTTATTGTACTCCTTCTTATCACGCCGAACATGATTATGCAGTCCATCCCGAGCCCACACCGACGTATCCTCGTCGGATGATTCTTTGGGCCCGTCAGATATGAACAGTGATTCACTCCCGACCGCCTCCTCCCCCCGCCCTACGGGCCACGCCGAGGTGTTGTCTCGAAGGGAACTGAACCAAGGGGAGACAGTTCCGGAGGCGCCCCAAGGCGACATTCCAGGCGCTGGGCGCACGAGGGGCACGACTCCCTGGGCCCTAATTCCTGGGGCAGCAAGTCTAGCCCCAAGCCGAATACGGCGCCGGAACCTCCAGTGGTTCCGGATTCTGTCAGGCAACCCCTCGCTAAGGGGGGCAAGCCATCTGTGCTGATGGCCTCTGTCCATCCAGAGGCATCGAACAACTTGCTGGAAGTGCTTCGCAGCACTTCCATTGATGAAGAGCACCGCACTATTATGAGTGCGGTAGTCAAGAAGGTTCAGTCCGCTAAGAGCGGACTGACTGAAGCCTGTGCCAGCCTCCTAACCGGCTTTGGGGTAAGTAATCAAATTGTAAGGAAATGTTACAGCATAGACAGTAGCCCCTGATGCTCTGTTTGGCGTGCGCGAAGAAAGGCCGAATACATGATCAAATAATAATTGCAGGAGTCTAATCAGAATGTGTCTATGTGAATAAGCAGGCTTCACTGTTGGCCACCGCCGCTCGTACTGCGGAGGTCGCCGGACTAAAGCGGGACCTTGGGCGGTCCAAGGAAGAGATCGGCCTTACCAAGAGGCAGCTCGAAGAGAACAAAGGTAAGTGACACCCCGTCTGAATATTTTTAAAGAAAAATTTGGTTTTGGAATAATAGGATCGTCATGAATTTTGCTAGGGGCCACGACCGAAGTGGCGGCCCTGCAGAAGGCGCTATTCGAGGCCGAAGACAAAGCGGCCAAGGAGCGCATCGAGCGAGAGAGACAAGAGGCCCGAGTAGGCGAGGTGCAGCAAGAGCTCCAGGCTCTCGTCAAGAAACACGAGTCCTTGGAGCTTGACTCTAAGACGCAAGGGTCCGAGCTTGCGAAGGCCCTCGAAAACGCACAACATGCCAAGGCCGAAGCCCAAAAGGCCCTCCAGGAAATTGAGGCGGTTAAGAAGATAGCGGCGGGTAAGGCATTCATTATGCAAAGCAAGCATGTGAAGGAAACTTTCTTTTTACTTACTCGAGTTCGGAGCTCTCCAGGAGCGTTCGTAGATCTACCCCGCAGTGTGTCGGATACCGCGGAGTTCTACCGGGCCGAGGAGGGGAGCTCGACAGAGAATTTGTTCTGGTCTCAGTATACTGGGACCGAACACCCAATGCCCTTGAGCGACCAGTTGAAGCAACTGGTCGAGCTTCACAAGGCGGCCGAACAGGCCATGAAGGGTCTTATAGTCCGGATGTGGCCTGGCGAGCCCCAACCTGGTAGCTACTTCGGTCTGGTGAGGCGGCTTGTGAATGCATGCCCACGGTTTGAAGTCATAAAACGGTTCGTCTGCATCGAGGGTGCGCGCAGGGCTTTTGCCCGGGCGAAGGTGCACTGGGCGAAGCTAGACGCCGAAAAGGTGGTGAAGGAGGGCCGCCGGAGGGCAAGGAGCATCGCCACCCCGAAAAGTATTATGACAGTGTCCTGAAGGTTGCTCGCCTTGTGGCGGAGGAATGTGCTAAGGATGTAATATTTGAATGAATGTACTCATGTGATCATGTAATATGAAACGAGTTCATCTGTGCTACGCAACGCTTGTTAATTTGAAATATTACCTTCTGTGCAGCTGTTTATAAAATCTGAGAGTTGGCCAGTCGTCGGCTTCTGCCCCCATGTAACTAGTACTGAGGTGTTCGGGATAAACCTGAGCACTCTTTATCCCAATTTTGGGTCCTTCGAAGGAGGTGTTCAGCACAAAGGACCAGGCAATCGGACTATAAAGCTTTATCACTCTCACTTAGGCATAGAAGTCTACAATTTTAAATTTTGGCGAAGCCCCTAGTATTCGGAAGGCCGAATTTGGGGCGCTATATACGCCTAAGTCGGGTAAGGCCGACTCCTCGCTCGAAGCGGAAAATGTCTTTAAGGACTTGAGACCTCTCGAACAGCGACCAGCTCTCGCCTCATCATGACAGTCAGTTTTTGGCTTTCTCTACTGAGGTGCTCGTCCGGAAGAACCGGGACACAATCGCAGTAGTTCTCCCAGTGCTACCTTAGCCGATATAGCGGAACGTAAGGTACCAAAACATGGGAGCCGGGCAAACCCAACTATTGACCCAATACATGATTCGGAGCTGATGCATATAATGCTATAAGTTCGGGGTGCCGCACTATCGAAAGTGTTCGGACTTTTCACGCCGTGTTATGGGGTATACTGAAGCCCCTGGCGCAGTGGTCGTACCAGAATGTACGGGTGCAATTTGTCGTAAAATAAGCAGACAAGGAAAAAGGAGATGCAATAATAGACTAACGCTATGCATTGTTATTTAAATAATACGTCAAAGCGTACGGATACAAGTAGTGCAATAAGCAAAAAATAGGACTATTTGACATGTCCTATCCAAGGGCAGGCTGCGTATTGGTATGTAAAATAGGTATTCGATCGTTATCAGAGACCACCTGGAGATTCCCTTGTACGTCAGAGCGTCTTGCTTCTATTTCCTTCCCGCAATAAGTCAATAATCAGACTGCCGGAGAGGTCTTCCAGAGAGTAAGGTCCTGAAAGAGAAAAAATGATAAAGGTATACGTGCCCTAGGGCGGTTGAGCCGCATTGTGGGCCGTGCCATAGCCGTTCCTCCGCCTATGCCCATGGTATCTTGAGTGTGTAGTTATTTACGCGTGGCACAAATTTCGCCGCTTGACTGGGACTATGGCGGAGGCCAAATTGCTATCCGAGCTCTGAACGTGCCTGGAGATCCTGTTGCAGGTTACTTCGGACTCGCTTGAAGGTGTCCGGGGGCCTTTTCGCCGAATTGGCGGTTGGCCTCAGAAGGCTGCTTTGTGCTTCCGCTGCGAGGGCTGCAGTGTGCTCCTCCGTGCGGAGCGAGCGTTCTGTGTTTCCATTAAATGTTATAACTCCGCGAGGTCCTGGCATTTTCTGATTGAGGTACGCATAGTGCGGTACCGCAATGAATCTAGCAAATGCGGTTCGGCCGAGTAGTGCGTGATAGCCACTACGGAAGGGGATGATATTGAAGATTAGTTCCTCGCTTCGGAAGTTGTCCGGAGATCCGAAGACCACTTCTAGTGTGATTGAGCCCGTGCAACAGGCCTCTACACCTGGTATGACACCCTTGAAGGTGGTTTTTGTGGGTTTGATCCTCGAGGGGTCTATACCCATTTTGCGCAATGTATCCTGATAGAGTAGGTTCAGACTGCTTCCACCGTCCAGAAGGACTCGAGTGAGGTGAAATCCGTCAATGATCGGATGAAGAACCAATGCGGCAGAACCGCCATGACGGATACTAGTGGGGTGGTCCCTATGATCGAAAGTGATCGGACAAGAAGACCATGGGTTGAACTTTGGGGCGACTGGATCCATCGCATAGACGTCCCTTAGTGCACGTTTCCGTTCCCTCTTGGGAATATGGGTTGCGTATATCATGTTCACCGTTTTCACTTGGGCAGGAAATTTCTTCTGTCCTCCTGTGTTCGGCGGCCGGGGCCCCTCCTGATCGTCGCTATGCAGCCCCTTTTCCTTGTTTTCGGTATTCAACTTGCCGGCCTGCTTGAACACCCAGCATTCTCTGTTGGTGTGATTGGCTGGCTTATCGGGGGTGCCGTGAATTTGACACGAGCGATCGAGTATGCGGTCCAAACTGGACGGGCCCGGATTGCTTCTTTTGAACGGCTTCTTCCGCTGACCGGACTTAGAGCCACTGAATCCGGCATTGACTGCCGTGTCTTCAGCATTGTCGCCGTTGTTGCGGCGCTTGTGTCTTTTGCGACGTGGTCTGCCGTTACTAACTTTGGCATCTAAATTGTCATGATTTCTTGATGTGTTGTTGCTGCGAGCCAGCCAGCTGTCCTCGCCCGCGCAAAAGCGGGTCATCAGTGTCGTGAGGGCTGCCATAGACTTCGGCTTCTCTTGGCCGAGGTGCCTGGCGAGCCACTCGTCACGGATGTTATGCTTAAATGCCGCTAAGGCCTCTGCATCCGGACAGTCGACAATTTGGTTCTTTTTAGTTAGGAACCAGGTCCAGAATTTCCTGGCCGATTCTCCTGGCCGCTGAGTTATATGGCTCAAGTCGTCAGCATCCGGTGGTCGCACATAAGTGCCCTGGAAGTTGTCAAGGAATGCATCTTCCAAATCCTCCCAACTGCCAATGGAGTTTGCTGGCAAGCTATTCAGCCAATGCCGAGTTGGTCCTTTGAGTTTTAGTGGGAGGTACTTGATGGCATGTAGATCGTCACCACGGGCACTATGGATGTGGAGGAGGAAATCCTCGATCCATACCGCGGGGTCTGTTGTACCATCATATGACTCAATGTTCACGGGTTTAAATCCTTCTGGGAATTCATGATCCATTACTTCATCAGTGAAGCATAGGGGGTGTGCGGAGCCTCTGTGTCGGGCTATGTCACGACGTAGTTCATACAAGTCTTGTCTGCTGTATTCGGCCCGGCCGGATTTGCTTTTAGTGTATCCGGCGTGACGATCATCGTCACGCGTTGGGGTGCGCCCCCGTGACCCGTAGATCGATCTTGTATGTCCTGCTTTGTTTTCCAATACGTCCCGCAGGTCCTGCGTGTTGCCCCGGGCCTTGGTGTTTTTGTTTGTCTGGCGACTGGGTGCGGGCTGGACTTCGGGCTGATATGCCCCTCTGTCTCGGCCACGGGGTGGCCGATCAGCCGCATCATACGCTGGTAGTGTGGGGTTTAATGCTTCCTCCTCGAGTTGGGGTAGCAACCTGCGCTTTGGGCAACTCTTGGTTGGGTGCTCGAGTTCGTATTCCTCGGCCGCCAGGACCTCAGTCCATCTATCCGCTAGCAAATCTTGATCAGCTCAAAGCTGTTGTTGCTTTTTCTTCAGGCTATTTGTTGTGGCTATAAGCCGGTGCTTGAAGCGCTCCTGCTCGACGGGATCCTCAGGCACGATAAATTCTTCGTCGCCGAGGCTCACCTCGTCTTCGGAGAGAGGCATGTAATTCTCATCCTCTGATTCTCCGTCTGCTGCCTGTTCCTGAGGGCTAGCCTGTCCATCCTCCAGCTCGAGGTCTGGCTGGAGGGGATTGTCTTCGGCTTCGGCACTATCCGGAGCGTTATGGTCTCTTGTGCCGGTATCGCTGCTTTTGCTATGGCGGGACTTAGAGTGGCGCCGCTGACGTCGGTGCTTGGATTGCTTCTTGGAGGGAATATCTCTGTTGCCTTATCGCCATTGCCTTCTTTGGGGGTGTCCACCATGTATATATCATATGATGAGGTGGCAGTCCAGCGCCCTGTGGGCGGTGGTTCCTGTTCGTCTCCTGCATTGTCATCCATACCGTCGATGTCTTCGGAGCCGAAATCGAGCATGTCGGTTAAATCGTCGACAGTGGCTACTAAGTGGGTGGTGGGTGGGGAGCGAATTTCTTCGTCGTCCGCATCCCACTCTAGCCGGACATAGTTCGGCCAAGGGTCTCCTGACAAGGAGAGAGACCTCGATGAGTTTAGCACGTCGCCCAGTGGTGAGTGCTGAAAGATATCCGTGGATGAAAACTCCATGATCGGTGGCCAATCAGATTTGATAGGCACGGATGCAGGCGGTTCGGAGCCCGTGGCCGGGGATGAATCCAAGTGTCCAGCAACACGGGTCTCATAGGAAGTGAAGTCAGTATTCGGATCTATCGCCGCTGAGTGCGCGGCCTTCGTGGCGGGGTCCATCCACCCATCCTCGGACGGCGCAATGTGTTCCGGATTGAGGGCCGGGGTAGCCGCAGGTGCGATTTCCCAAACACTGTCCGACGGTAGAGCTAGGTCATGCTCATCATGACTGCACGGCGCACCTGACACGGGCTCGAATCCGTCGAAGATAAAGTCTCCGCGGATGTCGGCGGTATAGTTTAAACTTCCGAACCTGACCTGATGGCCAGGGGCGTAGCTCTCGATCTGCTCTAGATGGCCAAGCGAGTTGGCCCGCAGTATGAAGCTGCCGAATACGAAGATCTGTCCGGGGAGGAAAGCCTTGCCCTGGATCGCATCGTTGTTGATGATCGAAGGGGCCATCAAGCCTTTTTCGCGATGGCACAGTGGAACTCTCAATGAAAGCACCAATGTCGGTGTCAAAACCGGCGGATCTCGGGTAGGGGGTCCCGAACTGTGCGTCTAAGGCGGATGGTAACAGGAGGCGGGGGACACAATGTTTACCCAGGTTCGCGCCCTCTTGATGGAGGTAATACCCTACTTCCTGCTTATTGATCTTGATGATATGAGTATTACAAGAGTTGATCTACCACGAGATCGTAGAGGCTAAACCCTAGAAGCTAACATATGATTATGATTGTTCTTGTCCTACGGACTAAACCCTCCGGTTTATATAGACACCGGAGGGGGCTTGGGTAACACAGAGTCGGTTACAAGGGAGGAAATCTACATATCCGTATTGCCAAGCTTGCCTTCCATGCAAAGGAGAGTCCCATCCGGACACGGGACAAAGTGTTGAGTCTTGTATCTTCATAGTCCAACAGTCCGGCTAAAGTATATAGTCCGGTTGTCCGAGGACCCCCTAATCCAGGACTCCCTCAGCCTCCACGTAGTCGGCCCAGTTGCGGGCGCTCTGCTCGCGATTAAGAGCGTTGGTGCGCTGCTGCTCCATGTCCCGCTGGCGGCGAAAATCGGCGATACGCTGCTCCTCCGCCAAGCGGCCGCGCTCCAACAACTCCTGCTCCTCCGCCAGGCGGTCGCGCTCCAACAAGTCCTCGAGATCTCCGCATTGCCATCTAAAGACTAATAGAATGCCTCCTCCCTCCTCCCTCCGTCTGCCTTCCGGTGACCGCCTCCGGCCTCGCCTATCGCGGACGGGCGGGGGCATGGCGGACGTGGCGAGAGCGAGGATAAGTGGCAAGCGACGTCGGGCCGGTGGGGGCTTATGAGGATAGGGCGAGTTGGGTCACGGTGCCACCATAGAAGGCCGGGAAACAGTACTTATAGGCGGCGTGACGGTCATCGGAATTCAATGCATAATTAAGTAGGCATGGCTTAGCGCGCCAGCTTGTCGTGGAAAACTAGAGAAACTGAAATTCTGACTGTGCCGTGCCATCCCGTCCGTGCTGGGTCGCACGCCGGCATGACGGTCAAACGAGTGCACTCGAATCATCTCCCTCCTTGTCAATAATGATTCCATGGATTTAAAAGGCCCGCAACAATTAAAGAGCATCTTTTTCGCATCAGTTAGCTGCCTTAATTACGGCCGGCCGCATGCAGGCACTTAAAATCGCTCGCAGCCAGTACGCGGAGCAGCATGCAACGAGTCGCAGCCAAGGGCATTAGTTGATGAACTTTAGCTGGGAGATAAGGCATTTGCGAACGTTTTTGCTCGCAGTTTCTTCAGATCCGCATGGCATTTTCTTCAGAGCAGCTTGTCAGTTTCTTCATAGGTAGGCATTTTTATTCAAAAAACTGCCACTTCGATCTTGCATCGCAACTAAAATTGCCAGGAGCGCATTAGTAGGCTAGCTAGTGATCGATCAGTAACTTGTAAACACTGAGCGAACAGATATAAGGAACTGTTAATGCATCTCGATGATTCAGAGATCATATACAAATTTGTAGCTCCAAAAGCAAAGATCAACCACAACTAAAACCAACTAGTACGATTCCCATACAAAAGATCAACATGTTAATGCATCTCAATGATTCACATATCATATACAAATATGTAGCTCCAAAAGCCAAGATCTAGAAAAAACATATGTTCTTCCTACTAACATGGATGCTTCTCTTGGCCAACATTCAGTACAGACTGAAAGAAAAATTTGTTTGTGAAGTCTACAATTCCTCTTGCAAACGTAAGTGGTTTCACCAACAGGTGGAACCATGAGAATGAACCACACATGATGGAGGAACATCCACTACAATATGATTTGGTCTTCTCTCGATCACACGGCGAGACTATTTTCGGAATACAAACTTTAACTTAGGCAAAATGATGCCCATTTACAAATCAGACCAAAGCAATGAAGCACCTAGTGTTGGCCAATAAATAGTACAGTACTACTTTTCTGCAGTCCATGAAGTGACTATCCAATCTTTCTGTGTCTATTTTCAAATGGCACTGCATGCAGTGACTATACTATTCTCTTGTGCAGTTCAACCAAAATTGCGGCCACTTTGTGTGTTTGCCAAATAGCAACGGGCAGATATCTCTGTCTGCACAAATATCAAGCCGCTAGTAAACATATACCCCACCTTGTATTTTCGGTTTAAACATGTCTCTTCCGCTTAGCATCTGTCATGTTTTGCACTGGACAATTTGATACAGTCATGTTTTGCCCTGGACTATTTCATACTGAATTGATTTGCTTGTTCAGAGCAGAAATATAGCGCCTATTCTTCATCAGACCAAGGATATCCATGGTCGCAGTGATGGAAGAGGTGAAATCGATACAACCGAAATTGGGCATCCAATCATTGAATCATGTCCTGCACCTCCAATGTAGATCCACCCTGCCAATAAATTCACATGCAAACCACTAGTATTACTATCTAATGACAGTACAAAAAGAGTAGCAAACCATGTACCTTCTTAATGAACAGCTCATAGTGCCACCAATTGGATATAAAGGTTTGGAACAAAACATGCTCCTAATGTTGAACCAGTTGGACTTTTTGTGCAGTTCCACTAAAATCGAGCATCCCTGTTTGCATAGATATTGAAAGTGTGATTACAATAAAAGTGGCACTAGTTGAAGCATACACTCACAAATATAAGCATTCCAATTTCTTAATGGGAAAAGGTAGCAAGACTGTTTCTAACCACCTGTTTGAAGGAATAAATAAAGCAACAGCGGCTGATGTCAGAAAGGCATATATAGTTCTTTCTGAAAGAATGATCGATTCCTGACCTTTCCTCTTCTTTTAAGCATATTTTGTGCAGTTCAACTAAAATAAAATGCCATCACCGCCTTGACAATTCAGTGACACTGTACAAAAGGAAATGACTTAACATTACATCATGATGTCAGGTATGTAGTCGACATGCATTAGGGACAAACTTACAGACCTCCTCCAATAACATAATGAACATTAATTTTAACAAAGGTGTGACTAGCTTTACCGGGATAATTTGAGTGAACTCTACACCCTCTGTTCCTTAATACAAGACGTTTTCGCGGTTCAATTTAAAGTACCCAAACGTCTAGTGTTTAGAAAAACAGGTAGTAGTTTTCTTGAGCACTTATCTGGGAAAGCTTGCCACACTTTATTTATGTGCATACGCTAATGCAACACCATTCGAATACTACAAATATACACTAATCCAGTGGCTAGTGCAACAGTAGAGTAGTTATATTATTACAGGGTACAGTACAATGGTTTTACTGAATAGATTTCAATAAACTCTAGCACTGGAAGATTTCTATAAGAATTAACAATACAAAATGTAAAGGTAACAAGTTTCGGCATTGGTATACTAGCTGTGCATGAGCATTAAACCAAATACAAAAGTCTGAAGGTAACTAGCATTATTAACTAATGACAGTATAAAAAAATTGCAAACCATGTACCTCCAAGGTAAATATCATTTCGAACTCGGGGGGACCTTAAAAATTGCTATCCCAATCTTGATAATCGATCAAACCTAAAAACTTGATCGAACGTATCAAGAGGACAGCCGGAGGAGGAGGTTCCCACTCTTCACCTTTCCTCTTGTCTTCATATTTTTTGTGCAGTTTATCCAAAATAAAATGACATCAGTGCCTTGGCATTTTGGTGACACTGTGCAAAAAAATTAACTTATCTCATGAAAGTGAGGTATGTAATCTATAAGCATTAACAGTGCGAAAATCTGAAGGAAGTAACAAGTTTCATCGTTGGTATACTGGCTGTGCAACAACATTAGAATGCCTTAGCTGAAAAATCTACATCCACAATCCACAGCTAACCCTGAAATAATCCAGTGAAATTAAATGGCATTGCTTAAAATTATCGGTGGTTAACTCAAGAGGCCATCGCGCGTTCATGACGATTCCATAGTTAGCTGGTGGCAGCGAACAAATGCTTCCATGGGAAAGGAAAGAGCAATATCTTGGAGATCAATTTTGGCCCTGGTTTGGTGGAATCTCTGGAAAGAAAGAAATGATAGAACATTCAGAAATATTTCTTGTCACCCCACACAACTATTTCTGAAGATTCAGGTCGAAGCAAAGGACTGGGTTGACGCTGCGCGTAAGCATGCAATGGCTCTTGTAGAGCGCCCCTAGAACCAGACTGATGTACTTCTGATGTATCTCTAACCCCAATCCTCCTTCTCTAATCTTGTTTTTGTAACTTTTTATTTCTTCTATACGCAATGAAAAGCAGTGGCCCTGCCTTTTCGTCAAAAAAAATTATCGGTGGCATTAGACTGAGTGCGGCATTAGTTAAATGTGGCATCACTTTAGCAGTAGCATTGCTTGACTTGACTGCTGGCGTTATACTAACAGCAAAAAATTGACAATAAGGATGTGTTTGGTTTAAGGGACATGCTAGGCCCATTCGGACAGTGGGCGCACCAGTACGATGTACCTCCACGGACGCATAGAGTGGTGAGGGAGGTATGGTTGCCCAGAGCAACAAATATCCAGGCAGCATATGTGGATTACGTCCCATTTTTGTTCTCTTTAGCCACCTTTTTCCTATGTGAGGACAACAAACCGATCAACCTGGTCATTCTCTATTGTGTTGTCATGCCTTTCTACCCTTCTTCAACCAAGAGACACGAGAATCTTTCCTTAGCTACTGATTCCCTTTTTCAACCTAGATGTGGGTTCGATGCCTACTCTCTTGGACAGTACAGTCTCCCTTCCTTTCCTTATTCAACCCAGACATGGATTAGTCTGCATGAAGTAGGGTTTCCTTTAATAGTGCAAATTAAGGTTTTCGTCTGCGTGACCAGCAGAGCAGAGGACAGGAAATTGGGAAGATGGTGGAGTGGAAAAAGATCCACATGCAACGACGTGGCAGATGGGGCAATAGAACAAGGGTATGGTTCGAAAAGAGGTAGCATACCTGAGGGTTGGCGGGAAGTGGCTTCGCTCGTGGTCGTCGTCCTTCACGCGCACTACGGCAGCGAGCTTGGGGATGGAGGCCATCCCACGCGGGCGCTAGGTCTGAGAGGACGGCCTTGTCGTTAGTGCATGACCTCGCTCGCCAACGACGAGTGCGTCAACGCTGCACGTCCTTTTCTTCCCCGGCGGATCTGTGACCACCGGTGAGGAGGGAGAGAGAGGCCGTCTTTTTTAGATCTGGAGAGAGGGTGATAGTGTGAGAAGCAAGTGGGCAGCCCTTAGCAAGAAAGCTCTGAAGCTCCAGCCTATATATCTTTTTTATACTACTAGTACTAGAGGTGGAGTAGTGGTAGAGTAGTTTATATTTTCTCTGCAAACAGTACCAGTTAGTCGTGCTTCAAAACTGAATGGCACGCCATTAAAAAAATAAAGTCAAGAAATAATGCGGCACTTCGGGCCAACGCGGCCAGATCACATTTTGCACGAGAAATTACACACCATGTTTCATTGACATGTGGTCCCATTCCAACATGTCAGTGAGACGACGGCGAGTCCTTTTGTACAATTTCCGAAAGGACGTGTAGGCCGGGGCGCCTCTTCTTGTACCGTGGCAAACTGGCAACCGTCCACCGACTCTTCGCCTTTCCCTCTTGATTTGGAACTGCTGTCGCACGCTCTTCCTCCCTCCTCCATTTGCCTTCACCCTTCCTTCTGCCATTGTTCGATCGTCTTCTCCATGGAGGGAACAAGCCGGAAACGGCCGCGTTATTCTTGCCCTGATCTGAAAGATGACGTGGTGGAGGAACTCATTGATCGGTGCGACGTCATCACCTCGGCTAGCATGGCAGGTTCGTTCAAGCCCATTCTCGACTCAACTAATAACATCATTACAAGGAACCCAAGGGTCCAAGAGTAGTTTGATCTCCCTTATCTTCTTCGTTATAAGCCTGTTCGCATGGGCGCGGACGACGGAGGCCTCGCCTTGTGCAAGTTGATGCCGCTTGGTAATGATATGTGTGATGTCAAGATGCCATCGCTTAAGGGTAAGGCCTGGGCTGGCGCAAATGGAGATTGGGTTGTTTATATTGGGTACAATTGCGAGTGGGAACTTGTGAATGTGTACACTCGTCAGCGGATTCCACTTCCAAAAATCTCAGAGTGCCCTGAGGTTGAGCACACAGATGATCTACATATATTCAAATATGATCATGGTGACTGTCGTCTACTGAAGATAGCAATTTGTCGAGTTCCCAACCGCTCTTGGAGTTGTTGCTATCTTCGACAAGCCTGTTGCTATCTTCGACAAGCCTGTAGCCATCCTTACTCATTCCACGGTTCGTCGTCCATGGATATTGCTCGAAAATCAGTTTCTGCACACGGATGAGTACTGTGATGCAATTGAATACGAGGATCTTGTGTTTGCTGCCACCACTCGTGGCACTGTTTTTGCATGGGATCCTCGTAGTTTCGGTACGTTTGTCTTCCGCCGTAAATTATAATTGTTTAATCCACATGCATGCGGGTTAGCAAGTTTCCCTTTACTAATTAACCTTCTTCTTGTGTTTCCAAGGCCATGTGAACATTCCACCACCTATACTTGAAAAAATTTATAAGCAAGGGGGAGATGACGATGGTGATGATCACGAGCATGAGGAGGAGCAGAACTTATATACTCAGTGGCGCCTGGCAACTAATTCCGATGGATCACCTCTTGTCTGTATACAGTGCACTCAGATTGCTACTACTGAGGAAGCAGGTGTTGTCTCCCATGGTCGCCCTCTCCGGGCCTATTCCAACACCCGTTGCATGGTATTCAAGATGGATACTAGTGTGCTAGCGCCAACACCTTCTCCCTGGTTCAGTATTGATAGTCTTGGAGAAAACTCGCTCTTCCTTGGACCAAACTATCCAATGATGGTGAAAGGCGATCCTGCTGCTGTTGACACAACGTTACTACCATTTATGAGAAGCAACTGTATCTATACCTCGGACATTTCGGTGGTTCCCTACCCTGGTCCTGATATATGCCGCTTCAGCCTAGATGATCAGTCCTGCGTTGCTCTCGATATTGACAATAGCTGGCCCTTCCCAGAGCACCTATGGTTCAAAGCAAGCGTTTCCAACGCCGAGGATTGGTTGAGTTGAAGTTCATTTCATTGCTTGTTATTTGTTGTTTGATGAAAACTTTAGTATTTTCTAGAATGTTTTGTTGGAAATAATCTATAATCCAACATGTATCCTCGTTGTCGTTGTGTGTTGATGACTTGTTGTATGTAATGAATGGTACATTTGCAAATGCATGTCATAGACTCAATTTATGAATGGTTTTCGAGTCACTTCTTGAGTGTGAGTACCGTAGTAGTATAGCCAGCATACGGTTAGTATATGAAGTTGCCACATCACATAGAGCCAACCTAATATTGGAGTATGCTAGCCCTCCACCGGCGCGCCTCTTCAAATGGCGGAAGAAGTGAGAGGTCGCGTTACCTTGTGTCTAGATCTGAGATGCCACGTGTACCAGATGAATGACTCCAAGTTCGACCACCGTGATGCTAGGTGCGAGCCAAGGAACACTGTTGGAGAGACCCCCTCATAATTTTCCTTCATTGGTCGTTTGATTCATAGGATAGAATGCTATAGGATTTTTTTCCTATGTAATCATGTTTTAATTGGCAATCTAGCATCCACTCCAACTTTTGTTTCACTTCCTTTGTTCCTACGAAGAGAGTACTTGCTCTAAATGATGTGCCGCTGCAAGAGCCGTCTATATTAATTAACCATGCTCTAAAAAGGTGGACCCGCTTTGGCTATAGTAGTACTGTACTAGGAGTAGGTTAGTAGGTGACCTTGTGCTTGGCTCTTCTCCTCTTCCGGAAGTCGAACAATAATGATGGTACTACAGTAGTACTTCTGGCAATCTGACACCAAATGAACTACTGCACGTCCACTGCTTGTAAGCAAAAGTTTCTCCTCGTGCTGCGAGCCACCGCGCACGCGTTGGCGAGGGAGAAGGCGTAGTAAGCAAGCTTCTCGTCGTTCTGCGAGTTGACTGGACACATCAAAGTTATTTATTAGTAATCTCTTCAAAAAGAGCCGACCATGTCCATGGCTACCATCCCATGCTCTGTCATTGAGTATGTGCACTATTCACATGCTATCGAGGAGAAAAAAATATTGCGTAGTACTAGGTACCATCGAAGTGCACGACTCACTTACGCACTGCATATCTCCATTTTCTTGCATGACGTGCCACCTTGATGCTAGATGTCTCGCGTGTCATGGAGGCATATAGTATGATTATCTAAAATGGAGGCATATAGATGTCCCGCGTGTCGGCAAAAGGATGAACAAAGCTCATGTCTTAAACGAAAGAGTGGAAGAACATAGATTCCCGACGACCGAGAAGGAGCAACAAACCTCGGGGTGGAGCGTCTGCACTCATAATATTTTATATTATTCAGCGATATAAAATCAACCAAATCTCTCCACGTTCCTATACCATTCTATAGTATGAGAATAACTTTGAACGTAAGCCATTGATTCACTCTGTCCAATGGTCATAGTTGGAAAATCCAAACAAAACCAAGCATGGGATCAACTCTTTTTTCGAGATCAACTCTTTTAGCACTTACCGCCTGCCCACCTAGCCCACCTATATATCCGCTCACGTGTGATGACCACAGGAGCTATCCACTCAAATTGCATGTTAAAAAATAAAGGTCGATAACTAATGCGGCACCTCGGGCCAACGCGGCCAGATCGCATTTTGCACGAGAAATTACACACCATGTTTCGTTGACATGTGGTCCCGTTCCAACATATCAGTGAGACGACGGCGAGTCCATTTGTAGAATTTCCGAAAGGACGTGTAG
This sequence comes from Triticum aestivum, assembly GCF_018294505.1. Taxonomy (NCBI): domain Eukaryota; kingdom Viridiplantae; phylum Streptophyta; class Magnoliopsida; order Poales; family Poaceae; genus Triticum; species Triticum aestivum. Next base: position 335,214,293 of record NC_057811.1, on the reverse strand, counting down.
GCCGGGGCGCCTCTTCGTGTACCGTGGCAAACTGGCAACTGTCCACCGACTCTTTGCCTTTCCCTCTCGATTTGGAACTGCTGTCACATGCTCTTCCTCCCTCCTCCATTTGCCTTCACCCTTCCTTCTGCCATCGTTCGACCGTCTTCTCCATGGAGGTAACAAGCCAGAAACGACCCCGTTATTCTTGCCCCGATTTGAAAGATGCCGTGGTGGGGGAACTCATTGATCGGTGCGACGTCATCACCTCGGCTAGCATGGTAGGTTCGTTCAAGAACATTCTCGACTCAACTAATAACATCATTACAAGGAACCCAAGGGTCCAGGAGCGGTTTGATCTCCCCTATCTTCTTTGCCGTGACCCTGCTGACTGGCGCGGGGACGAGGGAAGCCTCGCCTTGTGCAAGTTAATGCCGCTTGATAAAGATACGTATGATGTTAATATGACATCGCTTGAGGGCAAGGCTTGGGCAGGCGCAAATGGAGATTGGGTTGTTTATATTGGGTACCATTGCGAGTGGGAACTTGTGAATGTGTACACTCGTCAGTGGATTGCACTTCCAAAAATCTTCAAGTGCCCTGAGGTTGAGCACACAGATGATCTACGTACGTTCAAATATGATCATGGTGACTGTCGTCTACGGAAGATAGCAATTTCTCGAGTTCCCAACTGCTCTTGGAATTACAAGAACTATCAAGTTGTTGCTATCTTCGACAAGTTTGTTGCCGTCCTTCGTGGTTCGACTGGATGGATATTGCTCAAAAATTAGTTTCTATACACGGATGTGTACTGTGATGCAATTGAATACAAGGGTCTTGTGTTTGCTGCCACCACTCGTGGCACTATTTTTGCATGGGATCCTCGTAGTTTCGGTACGTTTGTCTTCCACCGTAATTATAATTGTTTCATCCACATGCATGCGAGTTAGCAAGTTTCCCTTCTCTACTAATTAACCTTCTTCTTGTGTTTCCAAGGTCCTGTGAACATTCCACCACCTATACTTGAAAATTTTTATAACCAAGGGGGAGATGACGATGGTGATGATCACGAGCATGAGGACGAGCAGGGCCCATATGCTCACTGGAGGCTGGCAACTAATTCCAATGGATCACCACTTCTTGTCTGTATACAGCCCACTGCTGATGTTACTACTGAGGGAGCAGGTGTTGTCTCCCATGGTCGCACTCTCAGGACCTATTCCAACACCGGTTGCATGGTATTCGGGATGGATACTAGTGTGCTAGCGCCAACACCTTCTCCCTGGTACAGTATTGATAGTCCTGGAGCAAACTCGCTCTTCCTTGGACAAAACTATCCAATGATGGTGAAAGGCGATCCAACTATTGTTGACACAACATTACTACCATTTATGAGAAGCAACTGTATCTATACGTCGGACATTGCGGTGCTACCCTACCCTAGTCGTGATATAGCAGGTTGCTTCATCCTGGATGATCAGTCCTGCGTTGGTCTTGAGATTGACAGTAGATGGCCCTTCCCAGAGAATCACTTGTGGTTCAAAGCAAGCATTTCCAACGCCGAGGATTGGTTGAGTTGAAGTTCATTTCATTGCTTGTTATTTTTTGTGTGATGAAAACTTTAGTATTTGTAATGTATCCTCGTTGTCGTTGTGGGTTGATGACCTTTTGTAGGTAATAAAATGATATGCCTGTGATAAACTTACTAAATTTATGAATGGCTTTCAAGTCGCTTCTCTGAGTGGGTGCTGCAACGAGGCAAAAAAAATATTTTCCAAATACATAATTGTACGTGCATTGCAACAGGTTATCGGATGAGGCCAATCAACAATAGTACACTATTTGTACTAGCTTCACATGCTGCACTATCTCTACTTCTACGTACGTAATACAACAAGTTTTAAACTTGAGACCAGCCACCCATCCTCACAAAGAACACTCTTTAACCTAGCACAGACTCCAGGAAATTTGGCCACAGTGTGAGGTGGGCCACATGTTAATGTATTCGCTGTACGTAACCAGCACCTCGAATCCTCGATACTACTACTATAAGTAGTAGGAGTAGTAGGGTGGCATGGGCCAGAACAAGCATTCACGTCCAGGAGTACGGCACACGCCACCAGCACGACTTCCATCTGACACCATATTTATTGGAGTCCGTGCTACAGCAATCTCTTCAACCTCGTCGTTTCTCTAACTCAGCCATCGTGCGGCGGGCGAGGTGGGGGTTTGCCGATAGTCGGTTTCCTCAACTGCGGTCCCACTTGTAAGGCCAACTCCAACGCACGACCCCAAACGGACCTCCATTCTGCCCGGATTCTGTCCGTTTGGGTAGGGCAATGGGGTCGTGTCCGGGCCATTTCTCGGATGCGGTGGCCGTGCGCCGAACGAGCGGACGCATCCCGGCCACGTACATTTTTCTTTGCAAACACGTATCTTTTTTTCATCATTGATTTTTTGGTACATGGAAATACATCACCAAAATTTTGACTAGAAAAACAAGAACCACAAGAATACATTTTAGAAGATATCGAACTTCCATAACTGCTCCTGTAAGTTGGATTAGTGCCTTCTCGATACATTCATTGTTGATCTGCGGAGGCTCGATCCTGCGTGCTTCTTTCTTCTTCGAGTGTAAAGAAGTAGTCGTGTCTAGCCTCTATTCTATCAACAAGTGCACTAGTCTCATCTCTAGCCTCTATGCTAGCTAAAAGTGCTAGAACATCTACTAAATTGCACTCTATCAATATATCGTTGTACTCTTCTTCCCAATACCAAAACTTGCATCCATTCTACACAATAAAATTTTAAGTTAGCACAACTAGTCTAATCCGAGAGCACAACCGAAGATTTGGTCGAGTTCTTCCTCCTTTTGCCGACACGTGGGACATCCAGCATCCAGGTCGTGTCATGCAAGAAAATAGAGTGGTAGTTGAAGCCACGTGATGTGGATCTTGGGTTAAACTGTAAATAGAATCTTACTACTCCTGAGTAACTCCAAAAGCGCCCACCGAAGATCTTTATTGGATTTGTTTTTCATCACCAGCATGTCGAGGTGAAAGATGTGTAGGTTCAGTGGGTCCTCTTGCGTTTTCACTGACATGTGGGACCGCATATGAGCAAACAGACGATGGGCTCTGCTCGTCTGCTGGCTGGCTGAGAAGAGAGATAGAGGAGGGCTGAGCACGGACTCCAGGAAATTTGTTCTACGTAACCAGCACCTCGATATAGTGGGGTGGCATGGACCATAACTAGCGTTCATGTCTAGCAGTACGGCACACGCCACCCACACGAGTCCCATCCGACACCAATTTTCTTGGAGTCCGTGCTACAGCCATCTCTTCTCCCTCCTGTTTTCTCAGCCATCGCACGGTGGGCGGGGTGGGGGTTTGCCGATAGTCGGTTTGCTCAACTGCGGTCCCACTTCTAAGTGAAAATGCAACACAGCACGCATTCCCCCTTGAGTGGCATGCCGGACCAACCGTGTGGGGGTGCGACGCGAACACGACAGGCTTTTCCTTTTGAACTTGTAACTTGTAAAATTTGGTTATGCTCCATGGCGCGACCGATAGATAGAAATAACGATTTTCCCTAGAGTAATGAGAAGTTTGGTTCTGGTGCGGTTCATGCATGGAGTATGTAGTAAAATTATGAAGTTGATGCGAAAGGTAAGATAATTACTAGAAGTACCATATACTACTACATGGATTTGAAGGAAAGATAAAGATACATACGGATCCATCAACGACATCCTCACGCCCTAGTGCACCGGGTCACCAACCGACGTGTGAGGAGCAGCGGCGTTGGCGGCAAGCTCAACATGCTTCTGAACAATGCCGTCCAAGGTTGCCCTGCGGTCCAAGAAGGCCAACGTCCTACTGTCCTCCTCTTGCATGTAGTAGTCCTTGTGGACGATTTGCGCGTAGACGTGGGTGATTCTGTCGATGGTGTCTTGCTGCGCCAGGCGCTGCGCGGCGAGAGCGGCCTCGAGGTGGACATTCTCCGGCGCGACGGCGGGCAGTCGCAGGGCCACCACTGCGTCGAAGAGGTTGTGTCACGACCGGTTTTCCAATAAAAATATTTATTGAGAGACCGATCCCTTTTACGGACCAGTAAAGAAGAATTTCTTCTCACTGGTAGACAATATCTTGGTCACAGAAGAAAAAATACCAGGAGTACTGAATATAATACAAGGTTGAGCGGAGACTACTCAACAATTTATTACAGGCACGCCGATAAAACATAATGGCGGATAGGGTGGCATAACTACTAACTCACGATAAAAGCGGTGGTGGAAATATCACAGCGGAGTGGGTGACAAGACTCCTGAAAACTAACAACTCTTCGAGCGTCGGAGTGAGGCTCGAGGAGACTTATTGTGGGTGGCGGAAGCGTATATAATACAGGTGACCAATATCCAGGATCGCACGGGACTTACTGGGACTCCTCTAGGCGTCGGACTCACTATCAAACTCTTCATCCATGAGATCGCCTTCGTCAACATCTGGCCAAATCAACAAGCCAGGTGAGTACTATGAAAGTACTCGCAAGACAGTTCGGACATAAGATAAAACAAATGTAAACATGCTGCATATGAACAGATTAACAAGCGCACTCAGACATAGGGATAATAATGCATGGGGAATAAAAAGGAAGTCGGGCGGTAGTCCTCCCGAAATCCCAAAGTAATACTGAGGGCCAAACGAGTGTCTGAATGACTCCTCGAGAGGGAACAAAAGAATTAACAATGCCGCAGTCGGGCGTCAAGGCGACACCACATAAAGGGCTTATAATAGAATATAAATGACAGTGCGTGCCACAGTCGGACGTCTGAGCGACATCACTTAAAGGCCTTATATCAGAAGTGAATAACAAGAGTGCCACAGTCGGATGTCTAAGCGACATCACAGAAAGGGCTTATATCAAAAGTAAATAACAAGAGTGCCACAGTCAGACGTCTGAGCGACATCACATAAAGGGCTTATATCAAAAATAAATAACAGGAGTGCCACAGTCGGACGTCTGAGCGACATCACATAAAGGGCTTATATTTCATAACTTGATATCTCAGTAGCTCAAGAATTTAAAACATTGCAAGGGCATAATCAGGTATGAAATAAACAACAAGGTTAGTCCATCCACGGAGTAACGTTCAACCAATATACCAATCAAGCTTGTTCACCGGGGAAAATACCACGAGGACTTGACATAGATATGGGTTCACTGATCACGGTCCTTGACCATGGATACGATGACTCGGAAGGATTTGACTCTGCAGAGTTTGTACTTTAACCACAGCCAACGGATTTCAGTAGTCACGGGGACTAGTTCCGTTTACGGTGTTTTGGAAGAAACACATCTAACCAGTACACACCCATTCAACATTCCGAAGCCAGGAATCACACTCGGCAACGTTCAACAAAAACCTTGAGACGGGGAGGCTACAACCTCGCGTAGCATGGGATCAAATTTATATACGCGCGCTCTAAGGGGTGCCCCCCTCTCGGTCCCAACCGGAAACACCCATGCCCCCTGACCGGATGGCTGGCTTTAATCCAGGGCCATGGAACCCTCATCCCGGCCCCTCTATTTGGTGTGTACACGGAAAGAGTTTAACAACTTACTAAACCGTATCATTTGCAGAAAACATGTGGTAGCACGAAAGGGAAAGAACGGTAACGTGACTCAGTCCATGTTAACGTCGGAGTTTATCGGATGTCGTAAGGCTGGCATCCTACAACAATACCACCTTACCGCCTTTCATGTCACCACATTACTAGGCCATCTCTTATCAGAGATCACAGTGACTAAGGAACACACGGATAGTTGCCTCACATGCAACGAGATACTCACCGATGCTCATATGCCATGCACAAACCATTCAAGCAAACATGCAAAACACTCATCATATCAAAGGTTCAAACATGCTTGCCTGGTTCGGAGAAGTCGGAGTCTAGCTCGGCGAAGTTCGCGGCTCCGTCACCTCTTCCGGAACCTACGGTATAGCGAAAATGTATACTAACGTGAAAACCAACGCGTGCATAAAAGTTGTCTCAAATTTTTTCCAAATAAATACTATAAAAAACTAGACAAAAATATAAGACTGACAGAAAAAGAATCACTCAAAAATCATCTTTTATCAAAAAGTTATAAGGGTTTTAGTCCAGGGACTAATCTGTGACAAAACGGAAAAGAACCAGGGACTTAACTGAGAAAACAGAAAACGGTTCGGAAAGAAAAGCGCCAGCCCAAAGGAGAAAACGTATTTGCCCGAAGGCGCCAACAGAAAACATTTCGAGGGAGAGATAGAAGAGAGGCTGACGTGGGGGTCCCACATGTCAGGTTTAAATCCTCGCCGGTGCCCGAAGGCTGCGGTGGTCGCCGGCGTCGAACCACGGCGAGACAGGGAGATCGGAGGGTACCAAGAGGTTCAGCGTGTCCTTCCGCGTCGGTGGGTGGTGGACTTGGTCGTCGGAGAGCACCACGTCGACGGCGACACTTTCTCCGGCGGACGGCGGCTCGGGCGATGGTGGAGAACTCCGGTGGGTGCTGCAAACTTCAAATTGAAGCGCGGGTCAGAAGGGTGGATGCACTAGAGAGCTACTGGCAAGAGCTGGGGGTTAGGGGTGCACGCACGGGAGCGAATCGAGCTGGGTCCCGTGGCGGGTCGCGGCGGCCGGAGTTGGGGAAGAAGGCTCCCTCGGGGCTCTTCCAGTGGCTAGGCGTGGTGATGGAGGTGTGCAGAGGTGGTGTAGGTTCGAGTTGGAGCTCGGGGCCTCTATTTATAGGCGATTCGAGGGGGTGGCCGTGAACGGGATCACTCCGGCGAGCAATTACGGTGAGGCAGTGGCTTGGCAGTGGGTTTAGGAGGCTAGGCACCATCAGTGAGAGTTACTGGTCCCGTTCCAATGCTAAACTTGGTCGGGCTTGGCGTAATGGCGCCGGTATTCGACGGGGTGGCCGTACGGGCACGGCGGCGGCAGAGAGCGCGCTCCGCGCCTAGCGGTTCACGACGAGGGTGGCAGCGCGCACGGGGGAGTGGAAGACCACGCGGCGGCATCCGGTGGCTTGGGCGGCACTGGACGGCGCGGTCCACGCTGCGCCTCTCTCTGGCGGCCGCAAAGCCGCCGCTGCCGTCGGTCACGGGGTGGCGCACCTCCTCCTGCTCGTCGTCGACGTCCGCAAGCCTCCAGGCGATTGTGCGGTGCAGAGGACAAGGTGGAAGTGCAGGGCGCATGGCGACACCGCGGCACTGGCGAGATCGACAACAGGTTCTGAAGAAAACGACAGTGGACTGAAACCGTTTTGTCTGAATTTTCTGAACATGTTAGCAACAGTGTCCAGCAGGTGTTTGACGAAATGATTTGGCATGAAGAGAAAATTTTCTGGAGCTGGGACTTGGTGAGGTGACCTCTCAATGCACCCAGAGGCTGCCTGAATTTTATTAGATTTTTAGAAGAAGGATTTGAATGAATTTCGTCAAATTTGGCAAATAAGGTCCAAACTTGCAGCAAGAATAATTTGAAATATTTGAACTGGAGACTAGTGGATCTTCATGGATCTTGGTTGAGGGTTCAAAGGACTAGCTAGGGAAATTGGTTTGGAGACAAAACTCAAAGCAGAAAGGGTAGCTCCTTTGTAAATCTCCAAGAGCTAGAATAGAAGGTAGAAATAATTTTTGATAAGAATTAAATGGAAACAAATATATGGAGAGGTTCAACTTGCTGGATTTGAAGTATATCATGATCCAAAATGAGGAAAGGCTTTTGAGAGGTGGTTTCCACTCATGTCATGGCAAGAGGGATTTTTGAAAAGGGGAGAAGATCACTCCAAATGCCATAGGGCTATTTAAAAGATTTTTCAAAAGAAATTTTCCCAAGTGAAAAGCATTTGGTTTTGAGTCCAAATAAGAAGGGAATACCTCCAAAACGAAAATCAAGTCTTGGGTGAATCCAAAACAAAACACTTGTCATAAAAGAAAATATTTTGAGAGGGAGAGTTCTTTAAAAAAAATCACCTCCATCAAATCAAATAAAAGTTTGAAAAAGCCAAATAAAATTTTGGTTGTCACAACACCTACCCCCTTAGGAAAAATCTCGTCCTCGAGATTTCAGCTGATCCTCAAATAGATATGGATACTCTGCCTGGAGAAAATCTTCCCTTTCCCATGTAGCTTCATCCTCGGTGTGGTTGCTCCACTGAACCTTGAAAATTTTTGTTGTTTTCTGACGGGTCCTCCTTTCAGACTCTTCCAAAATCTTTACTGGCCGCTCTCTGTAGGTGAGGTCTGGTTGCACATCAATGCTTTCATGAGATACATGCTTCTCCGGGTTACTTACACATTTCCTCAATTGTGAGACGTGGAACACGTCATGGACGTCTGATAGTTCCTTGGGTAGTTCTAGCTTGTAGGCCACTGTGCCTCTTCGTGCAACTATACAGAATGGTCCAATAAATCTCGGGGCTAGCTTCCCCTTAATTTTGAACCGTTGCAGGCCCCTCATAGGAGACACTCGTAGGTATACGAAATCACCGGGTTCAAAGCTGACCTCACGATATTTTTGATTGTAATAGCTCTTTTGTCGGCTTTGGGCTGTCTTGAGTCTGTCCTTGATCTGTTTAACTTTCTCCTCGGCCTCCTTGAGCATGTCTGGGCCGAAGATACGACTATCACCTGTCTCTGACCAATTTAGTGGGGTACGACACCTCCGTCCGTACAATGCTTCAAAGGGTGCCATTTGTAAGCTGGCTTGGTAACTGTTGTTGTAAGCAAACTCGGCATATGGCAAACTTTCTTCCCAACTGGATCCATAGGTTAGCACACAGGCTCTCAGCATGTCCTCTAGGATTTGATTCACGCGTTCCGTTTGTCCATCAGTCTGAGGGTGGTACGCTGTACTGAATGCTAGTTGAGTGCCCAGAGATTGTTGTAAGTGCCAGAATTTAGAGACAAATTGGGTGCCTCGGTCGGATATTATAGTCTTCGGGACTCCATGCAAACAAACTATACGGGAGAGATAAAGCTTGGCTAGCCTTTGAGTGGAGTAGGTCATCTTCACGGGAATGAAATGTGCTACCTTGGTTAGCCTATCCGTGATGACCCATATGGCATCATTTCCGCGTTGCGATCGAGGTAGTCCAACGATGAAGTCCATTCCAATTTCATCAAATTTCCACTCAGGTATCCTGTTTGGCTGGAGTAGCCCTGCTGGCTTTTGATGCTCGGCTTTAATGCGCTGACAAGAATCGCAACAAGCAATGAATGCGGCTATATCCCTTCTCATACCGTGCCACCAAAATCTTTCCTGAATGTCTTTGTACATTTTGGTTCCCCCAGGGTGGATCGAATATGGAGCGGTGTGGCTTTCGGTTAGGATTTGTTGCTTGAGTTCCTCAATGTTAGGTATGCAAAGTCTGTCCCCGTACCATAATATTCCTTCACTGTCTGTGACGAACTCTGAAGCCTTGCCAAGGTTCATTTTCCTCTTTATACCCTCGATGCTGGGATGTCCCTGCTGAGCCTTCTTAATTTGTTCTACTAGGGTGGGTTGTATCTCTAGATTTGATACGGTGCCCTCAGAGACTAACACCATGTTGAGTCTAGCGAACTCCTGCTGAAACTCAGGCCTCAAGTTTTGTGGACTGTCGTTGTCCGGGCTGGGGTTCCGACTAAGCGCATCTGCCACTACATTTGCTTTCCCTGGATCGTAGTGAATGCCGACATCATAGTCTTTGACCAATTCCAGCCAGCGTCGTTGGCGTAGATTTAGCTCTGGTTGTGTGAAAATATATTTAAGGCTCTTATGGTCCGTATATATTTCACAACGATTTCCCAACAGAAAGCGCCTCCACTCCTTGAGTGCATGGATGACCGCTGCTAGCTCCAAGTCATGAGTTGGATAATTTTCCTCATGCTTCCGTAGTTGCCTGGAAGCATACGCGACAACTTTGCCATCCTGCATCAGCACACATCCGAGGCCTTTCCGAGATGCGTCACAATACACTTCAAAACTCTTGTGTATGTCTGGCACAGTTAAGACCGGTGCGGTTGTTAGTTTCTTCTTGAGTTCTTGGAAGCTTTTCTCGCATGCTTCCGTCCATACAAACTTCATGTCTTTCTTGAGCAACTGTGTCACTGGTTTTGCCACAGTGGAGAATCCTTCAATAAATATTCTGTAGTATCCGGCCATTCCTAGGAAACTCCGCACATCTGTCATGTTGGCTGGTGGTTTCCAGTCAAGTATGGCTTTGACTTTTTCTGGGTCTACGGCCACGCCTTCTTGGTTTAATATATGGCCTAGGAAACCAACTTGCCTTAGCCAAAATTCACACTTGCTAAATTTGGCGTACAATTGATGTTTCCTTAATTCTCCCAAAACAATTCTGAGATGCTCAGCATGCTCTTCTGGTGTCCTTGAGTATACCAGAATATCATCAATGAATACCACGACAAATTTGTCCATGAATTTCATAAACACTTTGTTCATGAGGTGGACGAAATATGCGGGGGCGTTCGTCAGTCCAAACGGCATTACTGTGAACTCATATAATCCGTATCTGGAGGTGAATGCTGTTTTAGGGATATCTTCTGTCCGTACTTTTAATTGATGATATCCCGACCTCAAATCAATTTTTGAGAACACCTTGGCTTGCGAGAGCTGGTCAAACAAATCATTTATCCGTGGCATCGGATATTTGTTTTTGATAGTGACCATATTGAGAGCTCGATAGTCTATACACAATCTCAGTGTCCCATCCTTTTTCTTGGCGAATAATACTGGCGAGCCCCAAGGTGAGGAGCTGGCTCGAATGAACCCTTTGTCCAGCAATTCCTTTATCTGCTTCTTCAGTTCTACCAATTCTGAAGGTGCCATTCTATAGGGTTTCTTATACATGGGAGTGGTGCCAGGTGCCAGTTCAGTGCTGAACTCTATCTCTCGGTCTGGTGGCATGCCTGGTAGTTCTTCAGGAAATACGTCAGGAAACTCGCACACCACTGGAACTTTTCTCAATTCTGAAATGTCCACTTTGTTCAAATTTGGTTGCCGTGACCGTGGTCTCTCTTGAGCGGTAACTTTTATTGTCTTGCCGTGATGATGAGTGAGAATCACAGTCCGATTGAAGCAGTCAATAAATCCCTTGTTGGTGGCCAACCAGTCCATCCCTAGGATGACATCCAGTCCTTTATTTTCCAACATGATGAGATTAGCTTGGAACTTTAGTCCTTCGAACTCAATGATCACTCCTCTGCAGTAACTCTGAGCGATTTGCTTATTTCCGGGGGACTTGATGATCATAGATTTTTCCAAAGGGAGTATCAGAAAACCATGTTGCAAACAAAACTCTTCGAAACGAACGAGTGAGAAGCTCCAGAATCAAACAAAACCGTGGCAGGTACTGTGTTGACAGGGAACGTACCGAGCACGATGTCTGGGGCATTCTGCGCTTCTTCCCTGGTCACGTGATTCAGGTGACCCTTCCTGTGGTTGTTGTTGGGATTGAAATTGTTGCGCTTGGGGGCTGGATTGTTCCCACCATTGCTCGGTTTGGGGGCCGAGTTCCTTGGCTTTGGGCACTATTTGGCATAGTGCCCTTCTTCACCACAAGCATAGCAAGTGACCCCTGGACGGTATGTGAAGTCCTTGTCCCTTGACTGAAACTGTCTGGTTGGCTTTACAGCAGTAGGCGTGGATTTCCTTGCTTCATTTCTCGGAACCTCAGTCTTGCTTCGGCTGTTGCGAGCAAGTGTCGTCTTGTCCCTCTTTCGCTTATGAATGTCTTCCAGACTGCGGCGTTCATTCTCCAAGGTAATGGCTTTGTCAACCAGAGTCTTGAAATCTGGGAAAGTGTGTACGACCAGTTGGCATCTTAGTGCTGGCGCCAGGCCGTCCAAAAACTTTTCCATCCTTTTGTTCTCAGTCATATGCTCATCGTAGGCATAACGAGATAGCTGGGTAAACTAACCGTTGTATTCTGTCACTGACATGCCTCTTTGCTTGAGGTCATCGAATTCTCTTTTCTTGATTTTTATGATGCTCCTGGGGATGTGTGCCCCACGAAAGCCTTCCTTAAACTCTTCCCAGGTGATGTTGTGCTCACTGGGATGCATGTGTAGGAAGTTTTCCCACCATGCTGCAGCTTCTCCAGTGAGGTAGTGAGGTGCATAAAACACCTTCTCATGATCTGAACACTGAGCAATAATCAGCTTTCTTTCGATGTCTCGAAGCCAGTCATCGGCTTGAAGCGGCCTATCAGTGTGAGCAAACGTTGAAGGGCGTGTCTTCTGTAGTTCAGACAACTTGGAGTGTGGTTGATATGGCTCACGGTGGTTTCCCATATTGATGACGTGGTTCATCATCTCTTGGTGCTGTTGCTGGCTTTGTTCGAAGAGACGGCATACTTGAGATAAGGCTGCTTCGCTGTCCTATTGACTGGACTGTCCCTGAGTGAAGTTGTTGCTTGTCTGTGTCCCATAAACTTCTTCCGGCTGATTGGGCATGGAACGAGTCCACGGACGAGACATTTTTCCAGTCTGGGGTATTATTTTGCAAAATTCATGAGAAGAACTGTGTGGCACAAGGAAAATCTTGCAAAGGCAAAAATTTAAAAGACCTCAAGATTTTTCAAGAAAACATAAACGATTACGCACGGAGAAGGACTGCTTAGCACATATCTTACATGCGAAACGCAAACCTACGATACATCACTCAGGATGTGCGTACACATTCCTGACATGTTATTAGACTAGCACACTCCTCCGGAATGCAACGTACACAACTACTACAAACTAACGTACAGATAAAACATATCATACATGCAGACACAACGCGCGGCTACTCGGCGCTTTCAGTCGGAGATGGTGACGATGTCATTTCCCTTGCCGAGGGCAAGACTCAGCGGTGCAGGAGATTCAACCTCCACCTCCTCCCTAGCAGGCTCCGGGCGCGTAGCACTGCGCTGAGGTGATGGCGCGGGTGCGACAGGCGGTAGTGTGGGTGTGGCAGGTGGTGCAGCTCTGACTGGAGTAGGAGCGATGACTCGGTCGAACTCCTCAGTGGTAGGCAGACGGCGAGCAGTGGCCAAAATGGCCGGTGCATAAGATGCTGAGGACGAGACGAATGTCAGAGGCGGTGCCATGTGGAGAAGCTCCTTCCTGCTGGCAGGACCGCCCCGAACTAAGTCCATGCGGGCAGCCACAAGATCGTCCACGAGGTTGTCGAAAGATTCCTCCAGAGCTATGAGGTACTCAACAACCATCTCGATGGCTTCATCTCGCTCCCCCCTATGGCAGGCGAATGCATAGTGACAAGTATATGGCACATGGCATGGGAGGTAGCGGTAGCGACGAGTCTTCATCATAGGAAGAATGTCCCGAAGGCGAGCTATCGCCTCACGGGCAGCCATCTGCATGGCATGCCTCTCCGTAGGCATGGCCCTTCCCACAAAACGGAAGTGGCGAGACGTAGAACGTCCTCCTTTGAATTGCACCACGGCCTGGTGCATAGACACGTCGTCGCTGAGCTTGTGCTGGTAAAGCGTGAACTCCGGACGAGTCGCTGGCCCGATCGCGAGTTTGGTGATGGAGACGAGGAGTTTGACAAAACCCTCGGGCACATTAGTGAACACCCGAGTCTCGCAGTTGCTGCTAGCCATCTACAGATGTAGGCAAAAATTCTGAGTAGTCAAGTCATAAATTTATGATGACCAACAGAAAATAGCTACAATTGCAAAATGCTGAAAAAAGCACTAAAGACGCTTATAACCGATTAGCGATCGCACCTAGTGGCTTCCTACAATCAGCCTGGCTCTGATACCAAGCTTGTCACGACCGGTTTTCCAATAAAAGTATTTATTGAGAGACCGATCCCTTTTACGGACCTGTAAAGAAGAATTTCTTCTCACTGGTAGACAATATCTTGGTCACAGAAGAAAAAATACCAGGAGTACTGAATATAATACAAGGTTGAGCGGAGACTGCTCAACAATTTATTACAGGCACGCCGATAAAACATAATGGCGGATAGGGTGGCATAACTACTAACTCACGATAAAAGCGGTGGTGGAAATATCACAGCGGAGTGGGTGACAAGACTCCTGAAAACTAACAACTCTTCGAGCGTCGGAGTGAGGCTCGAGGAGACTTATTGTGGGTGGCGGAAGCGTATATGATACAGGTGACCAATATCCAGGATCGCACGGGACTGACTGGGACTCCTCTAGGCGTCGGACTCACTATCAAACTCTTCATCCATGAGATCGCCTTCGTCAACATCTGGCCAAATCAACAAGCCAGGTGAGTACTATGAAAGTACTCGCAAGACAGTTCGGACATAAGATAAAACAAATGTAAACATGCTGCATATGAACAGATTAACAAGCACGCTCAGACATAGGGATAATAATGCATGGGGAATAAAAAGGAAGTCGGGCGGTAGTCCTCCCGAAATCCCAAAGTAATACTGAGGGCCAAACGAGTGTCTGAATGACTCCTCGAGAGGGAACAAAAGAATTAACAATGCCGCAGTCGGGCGTCAAGGCGACACCACATAAAGGGCTTATAATAGAATATAAATGAAAGTGCGTGCCACAGTCGGACGTCTGAGCGACATCACATAAAGGGCCTATATCAGAAGTGAATAACAAGAGTGCCACAGTCGGACGTCTAAGCGACATCACATAAAGGCTTATATCAAAAGTAAATAACAAGAGTGCCACAGTCGGTCGTCTGAGCGACATCACATAAAGGGCTTATATCAAAAATAAATAACAGGAGTGCCACAGTCGGACGTCTGAGCGACATCACATAAAGGACTTATATTTCATAACTTGATATCTCAGTAGCTCAAGAATTTAAAACATTGCAAGGGCATAATCAGGTATGAAATAAACAACAGGGTTAGTCCATCCATGGAGTAACGTTCAACCAATATACCAATCAAGCTTGTTCACCGGGGAAAATACCACGAGGACTTGACATAGATATGGGTTCACTGATCACGGTCCTTGACCATGGATACGATGACTCGGAAGGATTTGACTCTGCAGAGTTTGTACTTTAACCACAGCCAACGGATTTCAGTAGTCACGGGGACTAGTTCCGTTTACGGTGTTTTGGAAGAAACACATCTAACCAGTACACACCCATTCAACATTCCGAAGCCAGGAATCACCCTCGGCAACGTTCAAGAAAAAACTTGAGACGGGGAGGCTACAACCTCGCGTAGCATGGGATCAAATTTATATACGCGCGCTCTAAGGGGTGCCCCCCTCTCGGTCCCAACCGGAAACACCCATGCCCCCTGACCGGATGACTGGCTTTAATCCAGGGCCATGGAACCCTCATCCCGGCCCCTCTATTTGGTGTGTACACGGAAAGAGGTTAACAACTTACTAAACCGTATCCTTTGGAGAAATGTGGTAGCACGAAAGGGAAAGAACGGTAACGTGACTCAGTCCACGTTAACGTCGGAGTTTATCGGATGTCGTAAGGCTGGCATGCTACAACAATACCACCTTACCGCCTTTCATGTCACCACATGACTAGGCCATCTCTTATCAGAGATCACAGTGACTACGGAACACACGGATAGTTGCCTCACATGCAACGAGATACTCACCGATGCTCATATGCCATGCACAAACCATTCAAGCAAACATGCAAAACACTCATCATATCAAAGGTTCAAACATGCTTGCCTGGTTCGGAGAAGTCGGAGTCTAGCTCAGCGAAGTTCGCGGCTCCGTCACCTCTTCCGGAACCTACGGTATAGCGAAAATGTATACTAACGTGAAAACCAACGCGTGCATAAAAGTTGTCTCAAACTTTTTCCAAATAAATACTATAAAAAACTAGACAAAAATATAAGACTGACAGAAAAAGAATCACTCAAAAATCATCTTTTATCAAAAAGTTATAAGGGTTTTAGTCCAGGGACTAATCTGTGATGAAACAGAAAAGAACCAGGGACTTAACTGAGAAAATAGAAAATGGTTCGGAAAGAAAAGCGCCAGCCCAAAGGAGAAAACGTATTTTCCCGAAGGCGCCAACAGAAAACATTTCGAGGGAGAGAAAGAAGAGAGGCTGACGTGGGGGTCCCACATGTCAGGTTTAAATCCTCGTCGGCGCCCGAAGGCTGCGGTGGTCGCCGGCGTCGAACCACGGCGAGACAGGGAGATCGGAGGGTACCAAGAGGTTCAGCGTGTCCTTCCGCGTCGGTGGGTGGTGGACTTGGTCGTCGGAGAGCACCACGTCGACGGCGACACTTTCTCCGGCGGACGGCGGCTCGGGCGATGGTGGAGAACTCCGGTGGGTGCTGCAAACTTCAAATTGAAGCGCGGGTCAGAAGGGTGGATGCACTAGAGAGCTACTGGCAAGAGCTGGGGGTTAGGGGTGCACGCACGGGAGCGAATCGAGCTGGGTCCCGTGGCGGGTCGCGGCGGCCGGAGTTGGGGAAGAAGGCTCCCTCGGGGCTCTTCCAGTGGCTAGGCGTGGTGATGGAGGTGTGCAGAGGTGGTGTGGGTTCGAGTTGGAGCAAGGGGCCTCTATTTATAGGCGATTCGAGGGGGTGGCCGTGAATGGGATCGCTCCGGCGAGCAATTACGGCGAGGCAGTGGCTTGGCAGTGGGTTTAGGACGCTAGGCACCATCAGTGAGAGTTACTGGTCCCGTTCCACTGCTAAACTTGGTCGATCTTGGCGTAATGGCGCCGGTCTTCGACGGGGTGGCCGTACGGGCACGGCGGCGGCAGAGAGCGCGCTCCGCGCCTAGCGGTTCACGACGAGGGTGGCAGCGCGCACGGGGGAGTGGAAGACCACGCGGCGGCCTCCGGTGGCTTGGGCGGCGCTGGACGGCGACGTCCATGCTGCGCCTCTCTCTGGCGGCCACAAAGCCGCCGCTGCCGTCCGTCACAGGGTGGCGGACCTCCTCCTGCTCGTCGCCGACGTCCGCAAGCCTCCAGGCGATCGTGCGGCGCAGAGGACAAGGAGGAAGTGCAGGGCGCACGGCGACACCGCGGCACTGGCGAGATCGACAACAGGTTCTGAAGAAAACGACAGTGCACTGAAACTGTTTTGTCTGAATTTTCTGAACATGTTAGCAACAGTGTCCAGCAGGAGTTTGACGAAATGATTTGGCATGAAGAAAAAATTTTCTGGAGCTGGGACTTGGTGAGGTGACCTCTCAATGCACCCAGAGGCTGCCTGAATTTTCTCAGATTTTTAGAAGAAGGATGTGAATGAATTTCATCAAATTTGGCAAATAAGGTCCAAACTTGCAGCAAGAATAATTTGAAATATTTGAACTGGAGACCAGTGGATCTTCATGGATCTTGGTTGAGGGTTCAAAGGACTAGCTAGGGAAATTGGTTTGGAGACAAAACTCAAAGCAGAAAGGGTAGCTCCTTTGTAAATCTCCAAGAGCTAGAATAGAAGGCAGAAATAATTTTTGATTAGAATTAAATGGAAACAAATATATGGAGAGGTTCAACTTGCTGGATTTGAAGTATATCATGATCCAAAAATGAGGAAAGGCTTTTGAGAGGTGGTTTCCACTCATGTCATGGCAAGAGGGATTTTTGAAAAGGGGAGAAGATCACTCAAATGCCATAGGGCTATTTAAAAGATTTTTCAAAAGAAATTTTCCCAAGTGAAAAGCATTTGGTTTTGAGTCCAAATAAGAAGGGAAAACCTCCAAGACCAAAATCATGTCTTGGGTGAATCCAAAACAAAACACTTGTCATAAAAGAAAATATTTTGAGAGGGAGAGTTCTTTAGAAAAAAATTTAAATCACCACCCTCAAATCAAATAAAAGTTTGAAAAAGCCAAATAAAATTTTGGGTGTCACAGGTTGTCACCATAGAGGCCGTTGATGGTGGCAGGCATCGCAGAGCCTTTGCGCGTGGGCTGGAGGCGTACGTCAAGGTCGTCCGTGAGCTTCTTGACGACGGTGAACTTGTCGAGGAAGCCGACGAGGACCTCGTCGAACAAGGAGACGAAGCTGTCGTCCAAGCGGCCCCTCGCCCTGGCGGGCTCAAGCACTACCTGGAGACGTTCCTCGGTGCCGGGCCGCAGCCCGGCGTTGTAGACCATCTGGCACAGCCAGCTGATGCTCGCGCTCATCGCCTCCATGGGTCTAGCTTCTAGTCAACTGATCTTGCGATTGGAGTGATCACTCTTGCCCTTGGGTGCGTAGGTGTGTAGGATTTCATAGATTGGACATCGTTGGGAGCCTTTATATGAGGAGTGCAGACTGCGTTGAATTCACATGCGTGTTGGCCATCTACTCCTCGCCCCTCTACTGCACCTACCTTTGGCTGTATGACAGGTCGGCCAGCCACCCGTTGGGCCCACATATCATACACCCAAAGGCAGGTGCAGTAAGTCAATGAAGTTGTGTCCCCCTCCGTGCCCATGCATGCTTTCAATGACTTGAGACTACGAAACATCACATGTAGTGGTTAGTTCGTTGCATGTAATCCTATTAAGTAGCAAAAAGACATTAAGTTATCTCGCCGATAGGAATAAAACAATACACCATGTATTTATTTACAGAGGCAGTAGTACATTTTTTGTGACATGCATTACTAGATATTGCTAGTCAAATACTAAATACAGATGGATGTGGCAGTACTACTAAATCCAGACAGTGGTGCTACTACTAGTAGTAGTAGTACTACCAATGTAGTAGCACTGTACTACCCGTTGGTCAAATTATTACGTGCTGCTCCTCATAGTGAAGTGACAAGACCCTACGCCGGAGATGACACTTGAGTATAGGTAACGTGTTCGGCATACCATAGTCAGCCTCACCGTCTGCAGTCACTATCATCATGGCTGTAGACCTAGCCTACTTACAACTAGCCGTGTTCGACATAATTTCCCATGCGTAGATGCTCGTGCATTGCACGGAACACCAAGATTGGGGGGTGGACGGTGCCGACAGCGGCCATCGCGCCAGATTTTTCCATGGACTTCTAGATGTGGTGGGGAGGAGATAAGGCTGATGGTGAGAGACAGGAGTTGTTTGTAAATAGGGAACAAGTGCGGGCATCTTTTTGCAAAACTGGAGAAGTTTGGTTTGTATGCGTCAGATCTAGATCCAATGGCTATTGGTGAAAGATGGCAGGCACAACATCACCACCAACTCAGGACCTGTTTGATTCACAGGATTTTGAAAACCCAGGAATAGGACACGGCAATATTACAAGTTTCAAACTGATATTACAAATGTTATGAGTAATGTTGCACCTACGAAGAGGGAATTACTAGGAAGTTTACGTAAGAACTTTCGATACTTTCGGTGGATGCAGCATTATCG
This sequence comes from Triticum aestivum, assembly GCF_018294505.1. NCBI lineage: Eukaryota > Viridiplantae > Streptophyta > Magnoliopsida > Poales > Poaceae > Triticum > Triticum aestivum. The sequence continues at coordinate 335,194,999 of NC_057811.1, read as the reverse complement.
TGCAAACTAAAATCCATCGCCCTGACAAGTCACTAATGGGCAAATAAGTTTTCGAGTCTCTGGCCACTTGATGTTTCAAAAACAAATTCAGCTTTTGCGGAGACTTTGTCATTTAGGCTAGATGCTTACGGTGATCAGCGCGCCATTCATTGTTGCGCCAGAGAACACCAAACCTCATTACCTTGAGCACACTTGCCTCCAGAACAAAGAACCCGGCCAATTTAATCTCATATGTGCTGCCTTGATAGTCGATCAAATCAATTTCCGTAAGATGGAGATCAAGGCATTCGATGAGATTGTTATAGTGCAACACATTTTTCACTTTCGGGTCTTTTTTATCTGCAAAAGAAGAGAACATATTAGAGCAACTGGATGTATAAGATTGCTCTGTCATCAAGAGGTACCAATATCATTCGCTCATACGATAGGGTTGGCTGGCTAGTGATATTTTTTGACTCTCTCTCTCTCTTTCTCTTTCCTCTCATTTACCTAGGAGTACGTGAAGAGCTTGGGCATTTATTGCCTTCCACTATGTGGCCGATGCCATATTTCGCAAAAGTATGCCACATAATACACATCGATGTCAAATCAAAAGATTATGGCACCGCTCTCGCGATGTGAGAGAGTTGGCACCGCTGTGCACAAAGACCCACATGTATAAACAAATCAATCAAACCAACTACACCAGCCTCTCACTCTCCCAAACAAGTGTTTTTTTATTGCGTCAGTCCTCTCTCTCTTTCTCTCTCTCTCCCACGCAAGTGTTTTTTCATTGTGTGAGTTAATTTGGCACCGGAGCAAAGTAGGTGATCCAGATTGGGGCACCAGGTGAGCAATGGAGGGGCATCGATGCCAAATGCATCACAAGTGAATTTGGCACGTGTTTTGGCCTACATAGTGGAGGGTCGTTATAGCCCACTTTTGTACCTCTTATTTAGTATAAAATTTTGACAATATATTTATGTAAGAAAATGCCAATGCATGTCACTAAAAATTACACCATTTGAAATTATGTTCAAATACGAATCCAACGATATAGTTCTTAGTGACATGCATTAACATTTTGTCAGTTAAATCTATGGTCAAATTTTGATACTACAAAATAGGAAGAGTAAACCATGACGGAGCTAGTACTTGCTCTTAGGGTAACCATAGAGTTACTGGAGTAGTCTAAGTTACTTTCCACTATGACTAACCTAGGCTACTATAGTAGTACAACAAAAAACGATGCAGGTGATCACGTGAGAAAAAATACTAAAAACATTTCTTTCGGTGCAGTGCGTAGATGCAGTTTTGGATATTACACTTGTCATCGTAATTTGGGAAAATTACGAAAATTTTGAGCTACATTGTGATTACCGTTTACTAATACGAAAGAAGTTTCACCTCGATGAGTAGCTTCTCCGTGCACGGAAAGCATGTAAGGAATCCAACAACTTGGTCCAGATTGGGGCCGATAGATTTTATTGCCAAGATCTTCACTGTGCGCATAGACTGGGTCAAGCTTGTGGGAATCATTTTTTGGAAGACGGTCGTAAATACACCAAGAAGAAATTTAAAAATGTGAATTTCAAGAAGACGGAGAAGAAGATGAGTGTTGTACCTGAACGATTATGGATCCAATAAAGAGTTCGGAGAATTTGGCAGACGAGTGCACCAACGCTATCAATTTCGGCGCGTCAGTGACCCTGATTTTTGTTGGACCTTCTAGATCCGATACAAGCAATCTCTCAAGGAAAGGCGCATTCTCAATGACCATAACGTGGAACAGCTGGAGTGATCTCTTCCCAATTGATGTCTTGTTGCGGGGCCAGCAAGACACATAAATCCATCAGAGATTCGTCGAGGCGATGTGGAGGCTAATGAACCCGTGGATCTGCTCAAGACGAAGGTACTCGAGCGCAGTACAGCTGCGGAGCAGGTGCTCCATAGCCTTCTTCGAGATGAAAACTTCGAAGAGGTCGAGCTACTTGAGTTGAGGGAGAAGAAGCGCGGCATTAATCTGGGGAAGATAGCAGGAGCTGAAGCTAGCGCGGCACAGCGTTGGCGCGAGGCGGAGTGCGGACGGCGGTAGAGAGCGACATCGTCCAACTTCAAAGCTGAGCTCCTCGAGCTGATCTAGGGCGGGCAATAAGAACCACTCATCGAACTTGGGTTGGACCTTGCAATTGGTACTGAACATGCAGATGTCAAGGCGTCTGGCTGGCCCAGGGTGCGATGAAAGGATCTTGGAGACTGCGGCCATGTGTTTGCAATCCCCGTCGCAGAGGCAGCTGTCGACGGTGAGGTTGAGGGCGACGCAGCACCAGAGGGGGCGCCACCGCCGGGAGAGCAGGGTGGTCCGCACGGCAGATTGGTGGGGAGGAGGCCGATGATGACGAGCAGCATGTCGTCGGGGAGGCTGCTGATGAATTCTAGGCTCGCCGGATGCGGTTTTGGCTCGAGCCGCCTCCGCTTGTTGGCTGCCTTGCCATCCATCTCAACCAGCGGCGACGCCGGTGTACACGTGTGCTGGGTGTGCGCGAGTGCGTCCTTCTGTGCATGCCGCCACGCAGTGGTGAATTGTGCGCGAGTGCGTCCTCCACGCAGAAGAAGTGTGTCCTCAATGCGCCCTCAATTTACTAGCATGCGGGGTGCTACCCCGAGTGGTTTCAACTTTGTTTACTTCACTGCGTGTCAGATGGGCCTCTAGTTTACTTATTTTCACCCACTGCCACATGGGCCAACACATGAAGATACAGAACACGAGCTGACAAGGCAGCATGTGGACTGGTTGACCGGTCATGTAAACAATATACGGAGCTATATGCTGACACAGTGAGCGTATAATTCGTCGGTATAGAGTGTTCGTGTGAGAGGGGAGGCCCGTGAGAGATAGCTGAGAGAGAGAGAGCTACTCCCTCCATTCGATAACGTTGTTCCAACATTTTTTTTAAGTCAAACTTTTGAAACTTTGACCAAGTTTATAAAGAAATTACTTATATCTACAATACCAAAGGTAAATGATAGTATGAAGTAAGTACATGTTGTGATGAATCTAATGATCTTTCTAGATGTAAATGTTTTTCTCCACATATACCTGGTTAAACTTTTCTGAGGTTTGACTTTTCAAAACATCCATATGCTTATGGACATGAGAGAGTCCCTAACTAGAGAGAGAGAGAGAGAGAGAGAGAAATAGAAAGAGTGAGTGAAAAAAGTGTGTGTGCGTGTGTGAAAGAGACATAGACAACACTCGATAAAAGTCGAGAAAAAACGTGTGTGTCTTATGCAAACTTATCACACATGCATCTTCGACAAAGGAAGCAAGGTGAGGAGATAGTGTGTGGTTGTTTGCAACCGAGAGTGCAAGACCCCTAGCACGTGGCCAAGAGGGGTCTGACAAACAAGGGACAGAGGTCGAGAGAGACATACGAAGAAAATGCAGACATGGGGAGGAGAGAGTGTATGTTTGTCATAGAGAGATCCCCTGGAGATCGTGATGGGACTACATGGGTGGAGATCGAGTGACAAGGTGTGTGCGCAATAGAAGATACCCCGAGAGATATCGAGATAGACGTATGGATGGAAGGAGACAATACGTGTGTTCCTGATGGCTAGTGAGACATAATCATACTTAGGGGGGAGTGCTTGCGCCTATGATGGAGTGAGGGATTATGGTACTTATTAGGGGGGTGCGTGTCACATAGAGGGAGAACAAGGGCGGAGAGTGTTGTATGGGTCTATATGTATAGCGCGAGCGAGACATGTGTATGTGTGAACCAGGGAGATATAAAGTTTGAGATAGATTGAGGAGCCCCGATAAGGCTGAGTGGTGCGTCAGATAGCTGAGAGGGGGAAAGGGATATTCCATCCGCTCGATAATCCAGTGCATGTAATTTTTTTAGAAGTCAAACTTTGGAAACTTTGATAAGGTTTACACAAATGTTATTTATATCTTCAATACCAAAGATACATCATACGAAACTACATCTCATGGTGAATCTAATGGTATATGTTTGTCGTTCCAGATGTAATTGTTTTCCTCCACGTACATGGTCAAACTTTGTGATGTTTGACTTTTCAATAAATCAATATGCTATGGACCGAGGAGAGTGCCTAAGTCGAGAGGGATCAAGTGCGTGTGAAGGAGAATGAGTAAGTGTGCAAAAAGAACATGTGTGTGAAAGAGAAAGTGACAACAAACGATAAAATAGAGAGAGAGTGTGTTTTTTCGTTTCTTAGGCGAACATATCATGCATGCATCTCCGAGATAGAAAAGCGAGGCGAGGAGATACACGAAGATAGCTAGTGTGTGATTGTTTGCAACGGAGAGAGACACCCCTATAGCACATGTCCAATAGAGGTCTGGCCAACAAGGAACAAAGGTCGAGAGGGACACATGGAGAACATGGACGCATAGGGAGGGCGAGAGGGTGTGTTTGTGATAGAGAGACCCCCTCGAGATCGTGAGGGTACTGTATGGGTGGGAGATCGAGGGAGGTGCGTGCGCGATAGAAAGATGCCCCGAGAGAAGTCGAGATAGACCATGCACATGTTTGTGATGGAGACTAAGATTAGCTAGTCATATACATATAGGGGGGCTGCGTGTGCCTACAATTGAGTGAGAGACCATCATACTTGGCTAGCTAGGCATGAGATTGTGTGTGTGTGCGCGTGAGATGGAGAGAGAACGAGGGAGAGAGATAGAGTTTTACGATGGGCCTATCGAGTGTGAGTGAGATATGCATGTGTATGTGTGACCCAGGTAGATGGAGAGTTTGAGAGAGAGGAGGAAGAGCTCTCAGACGACAGAGTGGTGCATGAGAGAGTTACGGGCAACGAGCCAAGGAATTTGTGTGCGTACGATGAGCGCACCCAAGATATCAAGCTTGGACTAGAGAATCATACATAGTGTGCGAGAGAGACCTATAGATGGAGTATATATGCATGCGAACTAGAAAGACCCCCCCCCCCACGCACACACACAAAGAGAGAGAGAGATGGAGAGAAAGAGAGAGGACCAACAAGGTTTGTGTGTTGGATGCGTGCGACAGAATTGAAGATTGTCGGCGAGAGAGAGAGAGAGAGCAGGAGTCCGGGAGAGGGGGAGGTCCCGTTTTATGCATCAAAGACTGATATAAACCATGTTTCGATATAAACTTGCATTCAAATATTTAAATTTGAGAACATGTTGTCTGCAATCCACACATGAACGGATATATGCGTATATCAAACAAGTTCATTAATTTGACTTTCAACATGTTCATGGAGTATTATAATACTGTACAACATGCTATTCGAGTGAGGTGTTCAATTTTGGATTTAATTCACTATTTTGACCTGGTGAACGAGCTATTTCATTGAATCGAGATATTTCATTTTGGGTTTGATTCCCGTTTTTGAGTGGGTCAACTATTTGTCATATAGTAAATCGCTAGCAATGAGCATGTAAAAACACATTACTCCCGAGCATCAGCTCTCCATCTAAAAAAGAAGTGGCAAGCTAATATTTCTAAATTTGATTCGAATCGACTTGGTAAGGTAGACGTGGATGCTCATTCTCCCAAATTTTGAACGAACCGTTAAACATCCTTTGCTCGGTGGAATTCGCCCGAGCAAATAAATGGGAGACGCGAAATTACCGTCCTATGTGGGAGACGGATTAATTAGCCCATTGTGCATCGAGGGTAGGTTCGTAACTTCATCCAAGCGCGCCTTCTCCTCGGCCGAAATGACATGTGCCGAATAATTCATAAACCATGGTCGACAAAACATGCTCTCCTTGCCCGAAATAGCTCGCGCCCACTATTTGAAAACACGCTCTCCTCGCCCGAAATCGCTCGCGCCCACTGTATTTCAAAACACGCCCTCCTCGCCCGAAATCTATCCCGCCCACTATTTGGGGAGAAGCAAAGTTACTCTACTATCCTCGACCCTCAGTACACAGACCCAAGCCGAGAAGCCTAAAGGCAGGGGTAGAACTATAACTCCCCCTCACATTTCAGACAAATGCGTCCGTAAAACATGGTTCCACTCCCCTCCCAATTCCCCCCCCCCCATTCATACCTCGTGGGCGCCAAATCACCTTCTCCCCGGAAGCTCCGTTCTCCCGAGCCGCAAAACCTCAGCCCCTCCTCCATGGCGCCCCCCAACGCACCAATTTCACAGCCGCCCTCCTCCCTAATGCCGGAGATGCTGTCCATTTGCCGTCGTGCACTGGGCCGTGTGCCTCTTACTCCGTGCTGCTGGAGCTGCCTCGACGACGGCCGCGTGAACTGTACCGGAGCCGATTCACCCCTGCCGCTGTTCACGGTGCCGGAGCGGCTCCAACTTCGGATCCGTCCAGAGTCCCAGCGCTGCTTCCCCATAGCCGTCGACTGTCGCGACATCGTTGTTTCCCTGCAGCCGATGGCCACCGCAACCGCGCCGGCCTCACCGACTCGGCAGCTGGTCCTGCCTACTTCACCATGCCGCCATATAGGCGCACCCTCATCTCAAATCACTTTATTTAGGCGTCAGTTGTCTGAATTTTTATTTTGGGCCAATCGATTCCCAATGGGAAGCAGCACCCCTCGAGCGGCGGAGCTCCTAGGTTGCCGGTTGGCTAGTGTCTAACATAAGGGTGTGGGGCCGCAAGTTCGCCGCAGAAGCTGCGCTTAGATGGCTATCTTAGAGTTGTGTGGGTTCAAGGTACTGCCGTCGACGGATCTGGATGACGGGGAGTCTTTGTGGATTGGCCCGGGGGCGGCGCAACCACGGCAGTGCGGTGGAGCGGGGAGCGGGGTTTTGGCCGGGGCCACGGACGGCGGAGGCAAGCTGCTTTGCCGTTGGTCGCTTGCACTTCGGGGAAGATTCCTAACAGTGTCAGCCAGGAGGCACAAGACGGCCATCAAGCCATCCGGCGTAGATCGGACAGTACCAAAATAAAATAAAATCGTGTGACCCCAATTTAGTCTCAGTCAATAGACATGTGACCACTCTCGTACCTTGCTGTTGATCTCTTAGTGTATTTCTTCAGATCAAAGAGATGTGTCGTTCTTAACATCATGTGTTATCTGCATCTTCAGCCACACCGTCTTCCGACTCACCGCAGCTGCTCCAACAAGGGAAGCATACACCAGAAGGGAGCTATAGTCCCCACTCAACAGTTCCCTGCATCGAATGCGCGTCCCCGACATGGACAGCCACAACAACTGCAGGGCCATCGACAAGTCAGCACATGATGCTCACTCCTATGGATGGCAGCCATATAGGTTGTACCCTCATCTTACTTGTGTGCAACATTTATGGCTTTGTTATTCATCTAAGCATGGAAAATAAATTATCACATTTCACTGTATATTCATGCTGATCTCTTACGGGTCTTGTTCTGGAGTTAGCGTTGTTCCATAGTTCAGCTAAGATACTTGTTCTTTAGGTAACGCTATTCCATAGTTATCATCCATCAGCCAATGCTATCCCACAGGCTAGTGATTATAGTATTATACCACTTCTAGTATTACCTATGTTGTTCTTTAATACTTTTGTGTGCCATCTAGTTAATCTCGAGTACAAACGATACATATTCTGTAGCTTTCATCTGTGTTCTCCCTTTAGTTTTTGAGACCTGTTGCTGCTAGTTAACCCCAGTCCTACTATTTATGTCGACTCCTGCAGGCACTCATTACATAAATCTAACTACTAGTTGTCTTCCATGCATGTCAGATATAATTGCACACACTAATATATCCACAAGAACCTCACAGAGCAATGTAAAGGCCAATAAACTTGATGTCAATGATACCCAATATGATGGAACATGTAAAGCAAGTTCTTCAGAAGACTTGCAAAAAGATGTTGAATCCTCTTCACCCCACAAGGTCCTTGCTCTATCGCAATGTCATCTGCTTAATTTGGACATCATGCTTCTGAATATCTTATGCATTGTTATTCATCAGTATGTACTTCATCTGTCTACCATACCATGTTTTTTTACATTGAAGTGTTGTTCTAGTGCTCTGTTGCAATGCCATCTTAGTTTTCCAATCATACACGTGTATGTTGCCTTAGTTTTTTCTGTACGTATTCCGTTAGCATACAGTTTTACATTCAACTAGTGTTTTTTTACTGTGTTGTCCTGTCGTATCCCTAGCTCTTACACCATACTCCCTCCGTCCGGATTACATGTTGCCAAAATGGATAAAAAGGATGTATCTAGAACTGAAATACGCCTAGACCCATCCCTTTTTTCCGGATGGAGGGAATACATGTCAATATGTCATGCCTTTCTATTCTTCAGTACCTATTCCATCTCTCTGTTGTAGCATGTTTTATAATTGAAGCACCATTCTTCTATACAAGGCATGCAAGGGGAAGACGACTATGTTAGAATCTGAAGGGTTACAAACCAGGTCTTTGCAAAAGATCCAAACGCCAGGAGATAATAAACGAACTCCAGTTTTTATAGATACTGCTCCAGCACAGAGAAACCCAACTCCTACTGATAATAAGCAGATTCCAGTGGCCAAAGAACTAGTCCGCTCTAGTCCAGCAAAAATATGTCAACTCCATTCTAAGAAGCCTGTGCGTATCCTTGCATCATGAAATTTTATAGCATGCTGATCATATTTTCTACATGTTTCTTACCCATCTCTCTTTTAGAAGATAAGCTTAACAGATAGAAGAATTTCTACACTGGTATCGTTTGTGAGGAAAGATTCTTGCAGGAATTCTCTGTACTCCAATGCAGATGTAAGTACCTGTTGTATATCACTATATTTTTACATCAGCATGTATTTTGTTAATCGGCGTGAATCCAGCCTTTATCTGATCTAAATTTAGTTGTAGCAAAATGTATGATTAAAGGCCACAATGTTGATTTTTGTAAGGAAAACTGCCTGGTAGTTTTGCATCCTCAGTTGCATGAGTGTACTATCTCATATCAGTGGGTTTGATTACTTTGGTTCTGCAGTGGGTTTTCAGTGTTTTTTACTGTGTTGTCATATCGTATCCCTTGCTCTTACATCATACTCCCCCCGTCCGGATTACATGTCGCAGAAATTGATAAAACTGGATGTATCTAGAACTGAAATACGCCTAGACCCATCCATTTATTTCCGGATAGAGGGAACACATGTCAATATGTCATGCCTTTCTATTCTTCAGTACCTATTCCATCTCTGTAGTACCATGTTTTATAATTGAAGCACCATTCTTCTATATAAGGCATGCAAGGGGAAGACGGCTATGTTAGAATCTGAAGGGTTACAAACCAGGTCTTTGCAAAAGATCCAAACACCAGGAGATAATAAACCAACTCCATTTTTCATAGATACTTCTCCAGCACAGAGAAGCCCAACTCCCACTGATAATAAGCAGATTCCAGTGGCCAAAGAACTAGTCTGCTCCAGTCCAGCAAAAGAATGTCAACTCCATTCTAAGAAGCGTGTGCATATCCTCGCATCATGAAATTTTATAGCATTCTGATCATATTTTCTACATGTTTCTTACCCATCTCTCTTTCAGAAAATAAGGTTAAATGATAGAAGATTTCCTTCATTGGCATTGTATTCGAGGAAAATATCTTGCGGGAATTCTCTGTGCTCCAATGCTGATCTAAGTACCTGTTGTATATCACTATATTTTTACATCAGCGTGTATTTTGTTAATCGGCGTGAATCCAACCTTTGTCTGATCTAAAATTAGTTGTAGAAAAATGTTAAAGGCGCCAATGTTGATTTTTGGAAAGAAAACTGCCTGGTAGTTTTGCATATTGAGCTGCATGAGTGTACTATCTCATATCATGCACATTACTGAATTGTAGTGCTGCTCTGGTTGCCCATTTATTCATTGTGTCAATGTTGCTTTCGTATTACCTTACCTGGCTGATGATAGCTGTGCCATATTGTGTTAATTTGGTGTTGGCTGGTTGCCCAAACGTTCGTTGTGCCAATGTTGCTTTCCTATTATATGACTTGGCCAATGATAGCCATGCTAGTGTCTTAATTTGGTGCAGGTTGCTGAAGATAAGAAGACAAACTCTGAATACAGCAAGGCAACCCCATTGTTTCTTTCCAATAAATCTAGGCCAGGTAATATGCCAATAACTCATGATTAATATATTTGGTTCCCCTCCTAATTTATGTTATGATGCAGTGGTCGAGACACTCTCCACTATCAATAATACAAGCCTGCCAAAATCGCCATCTGAATCTATTCAGTATCCTCTGTCTCGAATGCAACGGAAAAAATGTATGTTTGTGAACCAATTAATGGCTGAAGGAATGATGGAAATGGTAGAGGAATCAGAGGTGTAGAGTCGTGCGACACAACAACTGATCAATGTTTTCAGAGACAGGGTAGCAAAGTAGCAAGAACTTGCCCACATGCTTATGGGCGTCATCTGTGCTGAGGTTGCAGATTGTGACGTTGTAGATCATTAGGTTCTGTTCATTCATTTATTTGCAGATTGTGACGTTGTAGATCATTAGGTTCTTTGATTGCCAAGTGGATGTAATTTCCTGTAATGTATGTTGGATGTGCAACGTTTTCCCTGTATGCCGTACCTTTGCTTGATCGGTTTTGGTCCTGTGCATAATTGCTCGTCGTAATGGGCTCAAATTATCTAATTTGGCCTAAAGACATGTACGAACTTTAGTGGGCCCATTAAGTTAATGGGCCGTTACTAGGCCGAAAGTTAATGGTCGGCCCTCTTAACTCCTGGGTCGTTAACAGGCTGACATCGAAGCGGGCAACAGGTGGGCCCAATTGATTTCACAGGCCGTTACTAAGTTCGGGCTACATATGGCCCAACTATACTGTGGGCCTTTAGCAGGCCGAAAGAGGCAGCGGGCTTGTACTGGACCATGGAGAGCATGGGCCGCTAAAAGGCCGAAAGTCAGGTCGTATTATAAATGGCCCAACTGTGTTGTGGGCCTTTAGCAGGCCGAAAGAGAAACCAGGCTGGTATTGGACTATGAAGGGCATGGGCCGTTAAAAGGCCAAAACTCAAGTCCGACTACAAATGGCCCAACTCATTTATGGTCCGTTAACAGGCTGAAAGGCACACAGGGCCGGGAATTGGCCCAACACTTAAATGGGTCGCTAAAAGGCCAAAACTCAAGTCCGACTGCAAATGGCCCAACAGATATATGGGCCGTCACCAGGCTGAAAGACACACCGGGCCGGAAATTAGCCCAATATTTAAATGGGTCGCCAAAAGGCCAAAAGATGTACATCGTGAAAATTGGCCCATCCACTGAATGGGCCGTTAACAGGCCGAAATCTCATCGGGCCGATATTGAGCCCAAATATATAGCGGGTTGTTAACGGGCTCGAACTGACGATGGGCTGCAATGGTGTCAAATCTTTAACGTGCCGTTGACGGGCCAAATTGGCACATCTCGTATGGGCCATTGGCTTAAATGGACCTGACACAAGTAGGCCTTATATGGGACGGCCTGCTATTTTTTACTGGGCCGGCCTTTTTCACCAGAATGGGCCACTGTTGGGCTATGCCACGTGTCGACCTATCATAGGCGCCTCCTGTCCAATGAGTGGATGACATCTGTCCCAACGGTGAGGCAACACGTGTTTCCTCCGGTCAATGATGATTTTACACGTGGAAAATCCCCATTGGTCCGGGCTGTTAACGGGTTATCGGATCCAAAACCGGACCCGATAGCTTAACGGCGTTCCGTTACGGTGGATGCCACGTGTCGGTCACCCTTGACGAAAGCACTTCTGTGACGGGCGATTTATCGTCATGGAAGTGGACACTTCCGTGATGATAATTTTGGTAATGTCATGGAACACATCTACGACAGCATAGGTATGACTATCATGATTCCGTCATAAATTTGTCATGGATGTACATGCATGACAGAAAACATGACCTACTGTGACAAACATGTATCATCACGGAAGTGTATTTTTTTTGTAGTGACACCTCCCTTCATCGATGGGGCTGCCACGACCTGGGCGACTCCCACCGCGCGAAGAGGCGCCGACGCGGCCGCGAGGGGCCGCGACAGGGGTCGCGGTGTGCTTGCGGGGGCGACCGCGCCCCCTCTTGGGCGGCGGTGAACCGGGCCCCTCCTGGCGGGCCTTCCCCTTCTCCGTGGCCGAGAACCTCTTTGCAGGCGCCATGGGTGTCGACTACTATCAATGGAGCGAGGGAGAAGAAGCGAGCGGAGCAGGAAGAGATGAGCAAAGGGGGCTCCGCCCCCCCTCCTCATTTATAGCAGAAGAAGGCCAACCGGCGATCCCCACGATCACAGGTAATGACGGCTTTTCCTTGCATGCAGCAGGGACTCATCAAGTCGGGCAGTTGCCGAGGCAGCGTGGGGAAGCGAAGACGCCCACGTCCAATCAATCGCTATGCGTCAAGCGGAGCCACATGCTGTTGGGGCCCGCGGCGCTCCGCACTTGCCCCTTAGCTTCGCCGCGGAGCCAAGTCCGAGCGCGCCTTGGGCCCGGGGGCTCCTGTCGGCGTCCTGGGAATGGGGGTCCCCAGACTTGCCTGCCTGCGGCCCACGGCATGGCTCCACTAGCGGCCCAGTACGACCCATCTTCACCAGCAAACGCTCAAGACCCTTGCGAGGGGCCAAGCCTCGCGAGGAGGACGACGCAAGACCTCCTCGGGGCAGCCTCAGCAGGCTAGCTCGTGAGGGGCGGAGAGATCAAGGCAAGGGAACCTCATGAGCTTCCTATGACGAAAGAGATGACGACCAAGACCAGACGGGCGCTAGCACGCACAGTGTCCTCGTTTCCTCTTTGGTGCTAAAGAGGCAAGCGCAGGCAAGGAGTCCCGAGGTATCAGACAAAGGTTTCCATATCGGTGCAATGAGACCAAGACCAGCAGGATGGTAGGACGGAGCCCAAGACGGCGTCACCACCAGAGCCTTTGGCAGGCGAAGACCACCTTTAGTCAGGATAGCTTGTACTAGCTGTCCCCCGTCAAATTGGGCGTTGTGGCATCCCTTCCCGCTCAATATTTGGGAAGAGGACCAGGGCCTCTATAAATAGGACTAGCGGCGACAGTAGGAGGCAACTCATCCCATCTTGGACTAGATCCATTCCATCCTCACACTCACCAAGCACAAGAACACCTCTCCTCAGGAGGCTGTTCTTCCCTTGTAACTGTTCATCCTCAGCCCGAGAGGCAATCCACCACCACCACACTGGAGTAGGGTATTACACCACATCGGTGGCCCGAACCAGTATAAATCTAGTGTCTCTTGCGTTGCGGGTTCGTTGAGCTAGGCTTTGAGATCGCGGTGAGGGTGAGGGCGCAATTAGGTAGACAGAGGAGAGATCTTCGTGCGCACCCCAGTGTTCGAACCTCAAGGGTTTTGCCGGAACCTGAAATCCGACAGCTACATGGTCGGCGGGTAGGGCTAAATCTCCCCGGCTGCTCCTCCCTCTGGCGCCACCCCTCAGTCTCATGGTTTCTAGTAGCTGCTCCTCTATTGTCCATCCAACGGACTACTCCGGCGGTCGCCGCACAACTATGGCCGACGCCCCACTCCGGCAGAAGGCACCTCGTTCCCCTCCCCTCCTCCCAGCTCGTGGCCTTGCGGTGCTGTTGAAGGATGAGCTCATCCAACAAGGTGAGGATCTCTTTCGATTTTTTTGCCAAATTTTCATTCTGATCCGCTATACAATGAATTGCTATGAGCTGTTGCTGCTGCTACATGATGCATTGCTATGAGCTGCTCTTTCTGCTGCTATATGTTGAATTGCTATGAGCTGTTGCTGCTATATGATGAATTGCTATGAGATGCTATTGCTGCTATATGATCAGTTGCTATAGGCTGCTCTTGCTACTGCTATATGATGAATTGCTATGAGCTGCTCATGCTGTTGCTATATGATGAATTGTTATGAGCTGCTACTGGTATATGATGAATTGCTAGTTGCTGTTGTTGTTTTATGATGTGTTGCTATGAACTGTTGCTGCTGCTATATGATGCTTTTAGGTGGTGCTGCTATATGATAATAACCAGCCACTTGGAGCATCGAATTTTGATAAATAATGGTTCTTCATTTAAATTTAGGCCGTGTGTTCTTCATTTAAATTAGGCAATGGGATATCTATGGAAGACAATGACCAAAGCAGATTGTGCCAAATAGATGGTATCTTTGTATTTGCATTTTGAACAAATATTAATGGTTTGTTTTCCTATCATGTTAATTACTTCACTGGGTTCAATTTGTGATGTTTGCAAGTCAAATTAATTTTAATATGGGCAACAAAATGACAAAATATAATGCAATCTAGACTTCTCACTGATCAGACCACAGATAAGCTGAAAAGGCAGGCAATGAAAAGAACTGGTTGGCTTATTATCTGGAGCTTATATTCAAAGGTGCTTATTTTCTTAGGATAACTCGAAATAACTGTCCCTAAGAAACTTGGCCAACAACACTGACATACAAATAACATGTCACGATGATTGCAATGGAGAGTGACCTACCATAGCACATTGTATAGGCTCACCGCTGCCTCTCCTTTTTTTGCGATGTTCCATGAAATTGCCACATACATCTTGTACTTTCTCATTGCATAACCCTATCTGCAAGATGACACGGCTAATTTCAGATATCTCTACATGGTAATACATTGCATATCCCTTGCGCATATTTAAACCACCAATTAACGATTGTGTGCGTAGCATAAACTAGCCATGACTCTGTGTACTGGACTAGCAGGCACTCTAAGGGAGCCTAATGTAGTGCACTGGAATTCCTACATGCCACCTATGATTTTGTGTAATGTACTACCTCTGTTCCTAAATATAGTCTTGGTAGAGATTCTAGTATGGACCACATACAGATGTATATAAATGCATTTTCGAGTGTAGATTCACTCATTTTGCTCTGTATGTAGTCTATAGTGGAATCTATAAAAAGACTTATATTTAGGATTGGAGGGAGTATCATGTATGACATCTACATCTCTAATTTAGCAGCCAGTAGTGGAAATCATTGTCTGCACAAAGGGATTATTGGTCAAAAATCCTAGGAAAGCACGCTGGTAGGCACACAACAATACAAGAGAGAGAGACGCACTTACAAGATCATAGAAATGCCCCAGTCCAGGATCTTGGTTGGCCAAGTTGTTAGATCCAGAAGAAAGATCGTCCTTGTAGTTTTTGCCAGCTGCGTAACATGTAACAGCGACCTGTTAGTATATTTGAAGTACAACGGGCAGGTGATGCTGGATGGGTTTAAAGGTGACAAGTACCTAGGCCGCAGCGGGTGCTTGGCATCTTTCCAGCCGGTGGGAATCAGGTAAGAAACGTCAAGGGTGATGACGCTGCACTGGTTGTCGGGGTTCGATAAGGAAATCTAGAACCGTGGAGTAGGGTGTTTGTGGAGTGATATGTCTCCAGCGTATCTATAATTTTTTATTGTTCCATACTATTATATATTCTGTTTTGGCTGTTTAATGGGCTTTATTATACACTTTTATATTATTTTTGGGACTAACCTATTAACCGGAGGCCCAGCCCAAATTACTTTTTTTGCCTATTTCAGTGTTTCTAAGGAAGGGAATATCAAACGGAGTCCAAACGGAATGAAACCTTCGTGAACGTGATTTCCGGAACAAATGTGATCCAGAGGACTTGGAGTGGACGTTAAGAAACAAACAAAGAGGCCCCCTGGGCGCGCCCCCACCCTCATGGGCCCCTCGTAGCTCTCCTGACTGACCTCTTTCGCCTATATATACTCATATGCCCTGGAAACATCAAAGACGGAGCCAAAACCCTATTTCCACCGCCGCAACTCTCTGTACCTGTGAGATCCCATCTTGGGGCCTTTTCCGGTGCTCCGCCGGAGGGGGCATCGATCACGGAGGGCTTCTACATCAACACCATAGCCTCTCCGATGATGTGTGAGGAGTTTACCTTAGATCTTCGGGTCCATAGTTATTCACTAGATGGCTTCTTCTCTCTCTTTGGATCACAATACAAAGTTCTCCTCGTTCTTCTTGGAGATCTATTCGATGTAATCCTCTTGCACTGTGTTTGTCGAGATCCGATGAATTGTGGGTTTATGATCAATTTTATCTATGAACAATATCTGAATCTCCTCTGAATACTTTTATGTATGATTGGTTATCTTTGCAAGTCTCTTTGAATTATCAGTTTGGTTTGGCCTACTAGATTGATCTTTTTGCAATGGGAGAAGTGCTTAGCTTTGGGTTCAATCTTGCGGTGCTCGATCCCAGTGACAGCAAGGGAAACGACACGTATTGTATTGTTGCCATCGAGGATAAAAAGATGGGGTTTATATCATATTGCATGAGTTTATCCCTCTACATCATCTCATCTTGCTTAAAGCGTTACTCCGTTCTTATGAACTTAATACTCTAGATGCATGCTGGATAGCGGTCGATGTGTGGAGTAATAGTAGTAGATGCAGGCAGGAGTCGGTGTACTTGTCACGGACGTGATGCCTATATACAGGATCATACCTAGATATTCTCATAACTATGCTCAATTCTATCAATTGCTCGACAGTAATTCGTTTACCCACCGTAATACTTATGCTATTTCTGGCGCCGTTTATTTTTGCTATGGCCCCCGGGTCTATTTTCCATCATATTAATCTCCCGTCAACAAGCTATTTCTGGCGCCGTTTATTTTTGCTTTCTTTACTTTTACTCTTTATTATAAAATACCAAAAATATTATCTTATCATCTCTATCAGATCTCGCTCTCGTAAGTGATCGTGAAGGGATTGACAACCCCTTTATCGCGTTGGTTGCAAGGTTCTTATTTGTTTGTGTAGGTGCGTGGGACTTGAGCGTGGTTTCCTACTGGATTGATACCTTGGTTCTCAAAAACTGAGGCAAATACTTATGCTACTTTACTGCATCACCGTTTCCTCTTCAAGGGAAAACCAACGCAGTGCTCAACAGGTAGCAAGAAGGATTCTGGCGCCGTTGCCGGGGAGTCTACGGACAAGTCAAGACATACCAAGTACCCATCACAAACTCTTATCCCTCGCATTACATTATTTGCCATTTGCCTCTCGTTTTCCTCTCCCCCACTTCACCCTTGCCGTTTCATTCGCCCTCTCTTTCCATTCGCCTCTTTTCCGCTTGCCTCTTGTTGCTTGTTGACCTTATGGCTCTTCCTAGATTTGGTGATCTTCACCTTAAAAGGTTAAAAGAGATTGAAAGCAACGTCAGAAGTTTTAATACTTTACAATTTGAGCATAATAATTTCTTTAGAAACGAGCTTAAGGAACAAAAAAGCTTTATGGGGTATATGAATAAAGAGCTCGATGATATGGCTAAGGAATTTTATGGTTTGAAATCTCAAATTGCTCATCTTGAAAAATTAATAGCTGAAATTTCGGCTAAGCAGGCCACCTTAGTTAATAAGATGGCCGCCAAACCGGAAAGTTTTTACGAGAATAAAGATGAAGATCTAAAAGTTATTGATTTGTATCCTATTAAATCTTTGTTTTGCAATATGAATCTTGATAGTGAGGGGACTGGAGATGAGTCAATTTTATTTAGAAGGCGTCCCAAAAATTCGGAGTTTTTAGATCTTGATACAAAAATCGGTAAAAGTGGGATTGAAGAGGTTAAAACTTTAGATATCAATGAAACCACTATTTTGGATTTCAAGGAATTTAATTATGATAATTTCTCTTCGATAGATTGTATTTCCTTGTTGCAATCCGTGCTAAATTCTCCGCATGCTTATAGTCAAAATAAAGCTTTTACTAAACATATCGTTGACGCTTTGATGCAATCTTATGAAGAAAATCTTGAATTGGAAGTTTCTATCCCTAGAAAAATTTATGATGAGTGGGAACCTACTATTAAAATAAAAATTAAAGATCATGAATGCTATGCATTGTGTGATTTGGGTGCTAGTGTTTCCACGATTCCAAAAACTTTATGCGATTTGCTCGGTTTCCGTGAATTTGATGATTGTTCTTTGAACTTGCATCTTGCGGATTCCACTATCAAGAAACCTATGGGAAGAATTAATGATGTTCTTATTGCTGCAAATAGGAATTATGCGCCCATAGATTTCATCGTTCTTGATATAGATTGTAATCCTTCATGTCCTATTATTGTTGGTAGACCTTTCCTTAGAACGATTGGTGCAATTATTGATATGAAGGAAGGGAATATTAGATTCCAATTTCCATTAAGGAAAGGCATGGAACACTTTCCTAGAAATAAAATAAAATTACCTTATGAATCTATTATGAGAGCCACTTATGGATTGCCTACCAAAGATGGCAATACCTACACTAGTAGAAAAAGAGGCTTCCATACGCCCCCATTAGTCCCCAAAATAATCGAACCGCGACCAAAGGGGTCTTTAGTCGCGGTTCGGGAGGAGACCCGCGACCAACTATCTGGGCCCAGCGCGCTCGGTCGACAGCTGGCGGACGGGAGGGGCTTTAGTCCCGGTTGGCCTGGCCAACCGGGACTAAAGGTCCTCAGGCTGGCCCGAAGGCCTTTAGTCGCGGTTGGCCAGACCAACCGGGACTAAAGGTTAGTCCTTTAGTGGCGGTTGGCCAGACCAACCGGTACTAAAGGGCCCATCAAACTCTACCCCCCCTGTGGACCGCCTTTTCAGTGTTAGAAAAACCAAAAGAAAATGATGGAAATGTCAAAAAAATAAAATAAAATAAGTTTCTCATGTGATATGTGGTCTAGTTGTTGGGAAAATTAACAAATATGAATTTCGACTTTATTTGCAAAATCTCTCTGGAAATTCTTAAAATGGGCATAACTTTTGCATACGAACTCGGATGAAAAAGTTTTTTATATGAAAAATCATCTACTCGAAAAGTTACATCCGAATTTAATCGGGGGAACCCCGTTAAACATTTTCAAAATCCTCAAAAACCTAACAGAAAATAAGATACGGGGCTTTTAAGATCTGGAGAGGCAAAAAAATTCAAATTGTGGTCAAACTGTGGTCAAACAATGGTCAAACTAATTATTCTAAAATATTAGTGTTACTAAATAATTATTTCATTTTTTTTAAAATTTTGGTCAAATCTGGTCAAACTGTGGTCAAACAGTGGTCAAACAATGGTCAAACTAATTATTCCAGAAATATTAGTGTTACTAAATAATTATTGTTTTTTAAAACAATAGTTTCAAACTCAAACAGTGAAATGTGTCACTTGATGCTCAAGCTAAATTCCTGAGGGTTAATAGAATTAACATCCTACTATTGTCAGGAAAACAAGAAGTGCAGACTTGGAAACGAGGGAGAATACAACCCGGAAGTTAAGCGTGCTCAGGCTGGAGTAGTGAGAGGATGGGTGACCGTCCGGGAAGATAGATGATTTGGAATGATGAGGGGTGATTAGATATTAGAGGATAAATTGAGCAGTGATGAGGGGTGGTGATTAGAGACTAGAGGTTAAAATAATTCAGAAATTTGAAAAAATAAATTAAAAAAATTCGCAAAAAAACTAGGTTTAAACCTGCGGAGGAGGCCTTTAGTCCCGGTTAGCCACGAGAACCGGGACTAAAGGACGGGCCTTTAGTCCCGGTTAGCCACGAGAACCGGGACTAAAGCCTTTAGTCGCGGTTCGTAAGAGGCGCGACTAAAGGGGGGGGGGTCTTTAGTCGCGCATATTTAGTCCCGGTTGCACAGCCGGGACTAAAGGCCTTTGCGAACCGGGACTAAAGGCCCATTTTCTACCAGTGCTAGATCTATCCTTGTTTTTATGCCTAGCTAAGGGCGTTAAACGATAGCGCTTGTTGGGAGGCAACCCAATTTTATTTTAGTTTTTTTTCGCTTTTTGGTCCTGTTTAGGAATAGATATTTGATCTAGCCTCTGTTTAGATTTGTTTTTGTGTTTTAATTAGTGTTTGTGCCAAGTGAAACCTATAGGATCTTCTTGGATAATAGTTATTTGATCTTGCTGAAAAAGTCAGAAACTTTCTGCTCACGAAAACAATTGTTTAAAATCACCAGAACGTGATAAAATACTGATTCCAATTGCAGTAGATCAATAAACACATTATTTAGGATTTCCTATTTTTTCAGAATTTTCGGAGTTACAGAAGTTTGCGTTAGATACAGGTTACTACAGACTGTTCTGTTTTTGACAGATTCTATTTTTCGTGTGTTGTTTGCTTGTTTTCATGAATCTATGGCTAGTAAAAGAGTTTATAAACCATAGAGAAGTTGGAATACAGTGGGTTTAACACCAATATAAATAAAGAATGAGTTCAATACAGTACCTTGAAGTGGTGTTTTGTTTTCTTTCGCTAACGGAGCTCACGGGATTTTCTGTTAAGTTTTATGTTGTGAAGTTTTCAAGTTTTGGGTAAAGATTTGATGGATTATGTAACAAGGATTGGCAAGAGCCTAAGATTGGGGGTGCCCAAGGCACCCCAAGGTAATATCCAAGGACAACCAAAAGCCTAAGCTTGGGGATGCCCCGGAAGGCATCCCCTCTTTCGTCTTCGTCCATCGGTAACTTTACTTGATGCTGTATTTTTATTCACCACATGATATGTGTTTTGCTTGGAGCGTCTTGTATGATTTGAGTCTTTGCTTTTTAGTTTACCACAATCATCCTCGCTCAATACACTTTTGAGAGAGACACACATGATTCGGAATTTATTAGAATACTCTATGTGCTTCACTTATATCTTTTGAGCTATATAGTTTTTGCTCTAGTGCTTCACTTATATCTTTTAGAGCACGGCGGTGGTTTGTTTTATAGAAATTATTGATCTCTCATGCTTCACTTATATTGTTTTGAGATTCCGAAAAAACAGCATGGTAATTTGCTTTAATTGTGAAATTAGTCCTAATATGATAGGCATCCAAGATTAGTAAAAAAACTTTCTTATAAGTGCGTTGAATACTAAGAGAAGTTTGATGCTTGATAATTGTTTTGAGATATGAAGATGGTGATATTAGAGTCATGCTAGTTGAGTGGTTATGAATTTGAGAAATACTTGTGTTAAAGTTTGTGATTCCCGTAGCATGCACGTATGGTGAACCGCTATGTGATGAAGTCGGAGCATGCTTTATTTATCGATTGTATTCCTTATGAGTGGCGGTCGGGGACGAGCGATGGTCTTTTCCTACCAATCTATCCCCCTAGGAGCATTCGCGTAATACTTTGTTTTGATAACTTGTAGATTTTTTACAACAAGTATATGAGTTCTTTATGACTAATGTTGAGTCCATGGACTATACGAACTCTCATCCTTCCACCATTGCTAGCCTCTCTAATACCGCGCACTTTTCACCGGTATCATACACCCACCATATACCTTCCTCAAAACAGCCACCATACCTACCTATCATGGCATTTCCATAGCCATTCCGAGATATATTGCCATGCAACTTACCACCGTTCCGTTTACTATGACACGCTTCATCATTGTCATATTGCTTTGCATGATCATGTAGTTGACATCGTATTTGTGGCAAAGCCACTGTTCACCATTATCTTCATACATGTCACTCTTGATTCATTGCATATCCCGGTAAACCGCCGGAGGCATTCATATAGAGTCATATTTTGTTCTAAGTATCGAGTTGTAATACATGAGTTTTAAGTAAATAAAAGTGTGATGATCATCATTATTAGAGCATTGTCCTAGGTGAGGAAAGGATGATGGAGACTATGATTCCCCCACAAGTCGGGATGAGACTCCGGACGAAAAAAGGGGGGCCATAAAAAGAGAGAGAAGGCCCAACAAAAAAATGAAAGAAAAAGAGAGAAGGGACAATGCTACTATCCTTTCCACACTTGTGCTTCAAAGTAGCACCATGATCTTCATGATACAGAGTCTCCTATGATATCACTTTCATATACTAGTGGAATTTTTCATTATAGAACTTGGCTTGTATATTCCAATGATGGGCTTCCTCAAATTGCCCTAGGTCTTCGTGAGCAAGCAAGTTGGATGCACACCCACTTAGTTTCTTTTGTTGAGCTTTCATACACTTATAGCTCTAGTGCATCTGTTGCATGACAATCCCTACTCACTCACATTGATATCTATTAATGGGCATCTTCATAGCCTGTTGATACGCCTAGTTGATGTGAGACTATCTTCTCCTTTTTTGTCTTCTCCACAACCACCATTCTATTCCACCTATAGTGCTATATCCATGGCTCACGCTCATGTATTGCGTGAAGATTGAAAAGTTTCAGAACACCAAAAGTATGAAACAATTGCTTGGCTTGTCATCGGGGTTGTGCATGATTTAAATATTTTGTGTGGTGAAGATAGAGCATAGCCAGACTATATGATTTTGTAGGAATAACTTTCTTTGGCCATGTTATTTTGAGAAGACATGATTGCTTTGTTAGTATGCTTGAAGTATTATTATTTTTATGTCAATATTAAACTTTTATCTTGAATCTTTCGGATCTGAATATTCATACCACAAATAAGAGAATTACATTGAAAATTTATGCTAAGTAGCATTCCACATCAAAAATTCGGTTTTTATCATTTACCTACTCGAGGACGAGCAGGAATTAAGCTTGGGGATGCTTGATACGTCTCCAACGTATCTATAATTTTTGCTTGTTCCATGTTATTATATATTCTGTTTTGGATGTTTAATGGACTTTATTATACACTTTTATATTATTTTTGGGACTAACCTATTAACCGGAGGCCTAGCCCAAATTGCTGTTTTTTGCCTATTTCAGTGTTTCGAAGGAAAGGAGTATCAAATGGAGTCCAAACGGAATGAAACTTTCGCGAACGTAATTTTCGGAACAAACGTGATCCAGAGGACTTGGAGTGGACGTCGAGAAACGAACGAGGAGGCCACGAGGCAGGGAGGCGCGCCTGCCCCCCTGGGCACGTCCCCCACCCTCGTGAGCCCCTCGTAGCTCTCCTGACCAACCTCTTTCGCCAATATATACTCATATACCCTGGAAACATCAAAGACGGAGCCAAAACCCTATTTCCACCGCCGCAACTCTCTGTACCCGTGAGATCCCATCTTGGGGCCTTTTCCGGTGCTCCACCAGAGGGGGCATCGATCACGGAGGGCTTCTACATCAACACCATAGCCTCTTCGATGATGTGTGAGTAGTTTACCTCAGACCTTCGGGCCCATAGTTATTAGCTAGATGGCTTCTTCTCTCTCTTTGGATCTCAATACAAAGTTCTCCTCGATCTTCTTGGAGATCTATTCGATGTAATCTTCTTTTGCGGTGTGTTTGTCGAGATCCGATGAATTGTGGGTTTATGATCAAGTTTATCTATGAACAATATTTGAATCTCCTCTGAATTCTTTTATGTATGATTGGTTATCTTTGAAAGTCTCTTCGAATTATCAGTTTGGTTTGGCCTACTAGATTGATCTTTCTTGCAATGGGAGAAGTGCTTAGCTTTGGGTTCAATCTTGCAGTTCTCGATCCCAGTGACAGCAGGGGAAACGACACGTATTGTATTGTTTCCATCGAGGATAAAAAGATGGGGTTTATATCATATTGCATGAGTTTATCCCTCTACATCATGTCATCTTGCTTAAAGCGTTACTCCGTTCTTATGAACTTAATACTCTAGATGCATGCTGGATAGCGGTTGATGTGTGGAGTAATAGTAGTAGATGCAGGCAGGACTCGGTCTACTTGTCACGGACGTGATGCCTATATACATGATCATACCTATATATTCTCATAACTATGCTCAATTCTATCAATTGTTCGACAGTAATTCGTTTACCCACCGTAATACTTATGCTCTTGAGAGAAGCCACTAGTGAAACCTATGGTCCCCGGGTCTATTTTTCATCATATTAATCTCCCGTCAACAAGCTATTTCTGGCGCCGTTTATTTTTCCTTTCTTTACTTTTACTCTTTATTATAAAATACCAAAAATATTATCTTATCATCTCTATCAGATCTCACTCTCGTAAGTGACTGTGAAGGGATTGACAACCCCTTTATCGCGTTGGTTGCAAGGTTCTTATTTGTTTGTGTAGGTGTGTGGGACTTGAGCGTGGTCTCCTACTGGATTGATACCTTGGTTCTCAAAAACTGAGGGAAATACTTACGCTACTTTACTGCATCACCCTTTCCTCTTCAAGGGAAAACGAACGCAGTGCTCAAGAGGGTAGCATGGAGCAGCACCGGTAGGGTGGACTACGGTGTGGACGAAGCGGACTTGAGGCTGTGGACGAGGACATCGGTAAAGCTGCTCCTGTGGTTGGGTTCAGGATGGTGTCGATGATGCTGATCTGCGGCCGTGGACAGGGCGTCAGAAGCTGCTTTGGTAGGTTGGACGAGGGTGCGATGAAAGGGAACTGAGGCCGTGGACTTGGGCGTTGGCAATGCGGCCCCGATAATGTTGAGAATTGTATAGGCGAAGCTGCTCCGGTAGGGTTGAGGATAGTGTCGGGGAAGCGGCTCCAGTAGGGTTGAGGAAGGTGTCGGTGAAGAGGATCAGAGGCCGTCGACGGGGGCATCGGTGGGGTGGCTCCGGGGGTGTGGACGAAGCGTCTCCGGTGGGGAGTACGAAGGAGCCGCTGCAGATGCGCTACGTTGACGAGAGTACCAGCGAAGCAGTTCCAGCGTCGTGGACAAGGCCGGCACTGAATGGGCTGTGGTACAGTGGTGGATGAGTAGTCTACTTGTTTCTAGGGGAGGTGGGAGTGGTAGATGCGGCCGCAGAAGCAGATCCAACGAGGTGGACATCGCTGGCAGTGAATGGGCTCTGGTACACTGGTGGATGAGCAGTCTAGCACTACTGCAGGATGCTGCTAACGCAACACTACGATCAGAGACCCTTCGACGAAACTGTGTGCGATGCAATAGTCGCAAACGGTGGTGTAAAAGAACCGTCAAAAAAGGTGCAAAACATTGCGATGGCGGAGCCATCAAACACGGTTCAAATTTTAGTTGCGTGTGCGATCCAGGGCATATGATTCAGTCCAATGAACTATTTGTGATGAGGCGGAACAAAAGAAACGGGCAGCCTGATGAAGGCCTGTGCGATATAAAGCATACGGTTCATTCGGATGAACTGTTTGTGATTAGGCAACACAAAAGAAATGGTCAGCCAGATCAAGGTGTGTGTGATTGAGGGCATACGCTTCAGAAGGATTAACTGTTTGCGGTTAGGCAACAGAACAGAAACGGGTCAGCCAGATCAAAGTGTCTGCGATTGATGCAGACACTTCACATGGATGAACTGTTTGCGATTAGCCATAACAAACTGAAACAGTTAGATAGATCAACGTGTGTGCGCTAGACGGGCACACATATTCTAATTAAAAGAAGCGTGCGCGATGGTAATAACGAGCGTGCACGGTTGTTGGAACAAGACGTGTGCTGACATTGCCTATTAGGGTGCACCCTATGGTGCAAACGGCACGTACGCGGCCGAGAAGGCGTACGTGCCCACGTTACGCCTTCCGGGAATAGTGCCGCACTTATAACCTCTAGTAAATTTTGAGCATGCGTCCCATCACAATTTTTTAGAAGAACAGGGAGGCCGCGTCCCGTCACATTCCAAATTGCAAACCTGTTCACACCGATCAAAACCTAAACGGTTTCCCACTTAGGAGCGTATTACTACTCGGTTATAAGTACTACTACTCCAAGATGACTACACATTCTTCCTCAACTCTCCATCCACAAAAACAAACAAGTCATTCATCATCGTTCCCTTGCGTCTGCCCTGCCCAGGATGAGTTCTGGGTTGAGAGATTGCCACCAGGGAGAGGCGAGCCTGGAAGCGGAAGCATGAGAGATGTCCTGCCTCGCCGCGAAAGCAACCAACATGTCCCGCCGCACGGGCGTAGCAGCAGAGAGGTCCCGTCGTGCTGCCGAAGCATCACGGAGGTCCCGCCGCGCCATCAGTGCATCAGACTAGTCCGGCCGTGCCGCGAAAGCAGAAGAGATGTCATGCTGCGCCGCGAATGCAGTAGAGATGTCCTCTCGTGCCACGGCGGCCTGGGAAAATGTCTCGCGGGCAGGCAAGGACTCTTACAAGCGCATGCGTGCCCTCGTCCTTACATAGATGGATCAAATCCCCAGGTGGGCGAGGTGGCAGGATGAAAGCCTCGTTTGAACAGTCTACCGGCGTCATCCGGCAACTAAATGAAAGCAATGCGAAGCTCCAGGCCGAGCGCGACCTGCTGAGGGTGAAGATCGTCGGAAGTGCGGAGCAGCAGGAGCAGACCACTGCCTTGTTGAAGAGGACCGGCGTCATCGTCGAGAAACGTATGGACTAGAATGACATGCTGCGCATCGAGCGCAGAAGGCTGCTGGAGGAATCTGTGGATGCTCTCAAGCAGCATCTTGAGGGCAAGAAAGAGCTCATCGCCGCTTGCCGCAGAGACTAGTTGCCGCGGCCAGCAGCAACGCATCAACAAAGTAGAGATCAGCGAGCCAGATCGTTGTCTTCCTTCTTCTTTTGCCCTTGTGTATTTCTGGCGTTGCCGCATGTGGCTTTTTTTAATTATGTTCCTAAATATGTAAGACAATTATTATCCACTGTCATCGTACTTATATTCATCATGCTTGCTATAAGTCACAGTCGATGCTATATAGGTCCGCCGGATCTTACATCAAGATCAGTGCAAAACTTTCTTGTCAGATTTTCATTTTTGTCTCTTAAATCCCAGTCCAGTGAAACAAATAGCCACGTCGTAGAACAGGTGCTCGGGCGCCATAAATGGGGACGTTGGGAGGGAGGTGCGCGGCGGGTAGCGGTCAAAGGGCTCTCCTTCCGATGAGCAAACGCGGGGGTCTTATCGCACACCTCCCGTACTCAAATAGCTACCCCGCACGGCACCTCCTAGACAATAGAAAAAGGGGACGCGTGGTGGCACGTAATTGGTAAGTAGAACGCCCACGGTTTCAATGATACTTGTGTTTCCGATTTGTAACGTGACATCACTTGTTCCAAAATGACTTTGTTGATTGTTAATGTGTGCGCCTTGGCAAATCGGACAGAAAAATTACCACAACATGTTGGTGCCATCTCATGACATCATGCCAAGTTTCATGATTTTCAGGCGTGTTTTGGATTTACACGAATTAAAAAACCAAGTTTCTCAATCTTTCCGGCCGAGCCATGACGCCCAGATGTTTGAATTTCATTCCCATCTCTTGCATAGGACCTAGAAATTCCCCCAAGGACACACATGTGGTTTTTCAAACAACTTTGGTGCACTGGAGCCTATGCTTGTAGTTCAAATTTGAATTATGCACATTAAATGCGCAGAAACTCAATTTAATGTATAAAAAGGCCAAACGAACCCAGAATAATTCCAAAATTTAGCACGATACTTCTATTTTGTCTAATCTGCCTGTGTAAAAAAATTAAGGCGGGAGAAGGCAGTGTACGTATGTCGTTTCGCACACGGAGGTGGCACGTTCCCTCTGGGAATCACGAGCCTTCTTGAGGGAAGCTCCGGTTTGCAAGATGCTTACACCAAAGCTTGTCCCAATTCGGCTAAAAAAATTACCGCATCATGTTGGTGCCATGTCATGACACCATGCCAAGTTTCATGATTTTCAGGCGTGTTTTGGATTTACATGAATTAAAAAACCAAGTTTCTCAATCTTTCCGGTCGAGCCACGACGCCCAGATGTTTGAATTTCACTCCCATCTCTTGCATGGGACCTATAAATTCACCCAAGGAAACAAATGTGATTTTTCAAACAACTTTGGTGCACTAGAGCCTGTGCTTGTAGTTCAAATTTGAATTATGCATATTAAATGCGCAAAAACTCAATTAATGTATAAAAAATGTCAAACGAACCTGGAATAATTTCAAAATTTAGCACGATACTTATATTTTGTCTGGAGAAAATTAAGGCGGGAGAAGGCAGTATACGTATCTCGTTTCGCACACGGAGGTGACACGTTCCCTCTCGGAACCACGAGCCTTCTTGAGAGAAGCTTTGGTTTGCAAGAAGCTTACACCAAAGCTTGTCCCAATTCGGCAAAAAAATTACCACAACATGTTGGTGCCATGTCATGACACTATGCCAAGTTTCATGATTTTCAGGCATATTTTGGATTTATAGGAATTAAAAAACAAAGTTTCTCAATCTTTCCGGGCGAGCCACGACACCCAGATGTTTGAATTTCATTCCCATCTCTTGCATGGGACCTATAAATTCACCCAAGAACACACATGTGATTTTTCAAACAACTTTGGTGCACTGGAGCATGTGCTTGTACTTCAAATTTGAATTATGCACATTAAAGGCCCAGAAACTAAATTAATGCATAAAAATGCCAAACAAACCCAGAATAATTCCAAAATTTAGCACGATACTTCTATTTGGTCTAATATGCATGTGTAAAAAAATTAAGGCAGGAGAAGGCAGTGTACGTATCTCATTTAGCACATGGAGGTGACACGTTCCCTCTCGGAACCACAAGCCTTCTTGAGGGAAGCTCTGATTTACAAGAAGCTTACACCAAAGCTTGTCCCAATTCGGCCAAAAAAATTACCGCAGCATGTTGGTGCCATGTCATGACACCATGCCAAGTTTCATGATTTTTAGGCGTGTTTTGGATTTACAGGAATTAAAAAACCAAGTTTCTCAATCTTTCTGGCCGAGCCACGACGCCCAGATCTTTGAATTTCATTCCCATTTCTTGCATGGGACCTATAAATTCACCCAAAGACACACATATGATTTTTGAACCAACTTTGGTGCACTGGAGCATGTGCTTGTAGTTCAAAGTTGAATTATGCACATTAAATGCCCAGAAACTGAATTAACGTATAAAAAGGGCCAAACAAACCCGGAATAATCCCAAAATTTA
This sequence comes from Triticum aestivum, assembly GCF_018294505.1. NCBI lineage: Eukaryota > Viridiplantae > Streptophyta > Magnoliopsida > Poales > Poaceae > Triticum > Triticum aestivum. Next base: position 335,166,257 of record NC_057811.1, on the reverse strand, counting down.
GCACGATACTTCTATTTGTTCTAATCTGCCAGTCTAAAAAAATTAAGGCGGGAGAAGGCAGTGTACATATGTCGTTTCGCACACGGAGGTGACACATTCCCTCACGGAACCAAGAGCCTTCTTGAGGGAACCTCAGGTTTGCAAGAAGCTTACACCAAAGCTTGTCCCAATTCGGCCAAAAAATTTACTCAAACATATTGGTGCCATGTCATGACACCATGCCAAGTTTCATGATTTTCAACCATGTTTTGGATTTACGGGAATTAAAAAACCAAGTTTCTCAATCATTCCGGCCGAGCCACGACGCCCAGATGTTTGAATTTCATTTCCATTTCTTGCATGAGACCTATAAATTCACCCAAAGACACACATGTGATTATTCAACAAACTTTGTTGAATTGGAGAATGTGCTTGTAGTTCAAATTTGAATTATGCACATTAAATCCCCCAAAACTCAATTAATGCATAAAAATGCCAAACGAACCCGGAATAATTCCAAATTTAAACACGAAACTCATTTACTAGTTGCATGTTCACTGTACTTAAATGTTCTAGCAATTCAAACACCATCCTTTCCCTCCGTAACACCATTTTGCCTTTCAAAACATAATGAAAAAATCAGGTATACCACAAACAGTTTACTAGAAAGAATCGTGTGGGATACAATATAAAATATCTTGGCGCACCGTCTTGTCTGTCTTACACGGGAAGCTTCGTCGTCTACAGTCCACCGCCCCCGCTTGAACCACACTTGTGCGCCAGTTTCTCGCGGCACCGAGCGAAATTTTTGCCACCGCGGAAATATCTATCTCCCCGCCCCCTCCCTCCTACCAAAAGCCACATTTCCACTGTTCCTCCTTGCTTTCAAAGTTCAAACCTTCATTGCTGCTTACTGGCAGCTCAGCCTCCTCGCCGGTGACCCTTCTTCTTGCAGCGCCGCCTCCTCGCCGGCTACCCTTCTTCTTGCAGCGCCGCCTCCTCACCGGCGACCCTTCTTCTTGCAGCGTCGCCTCCTTGCCGGCGACCCTTCTTCTTGCAGCGCCGCCTCCTCGCCGGTGACCCTTCTTCTTGCTGCGTGGCCTCCTCGCCGCCGACACTTCTTCTTGTTGCGCGGCCTCGTCGATATGGTCAGGTAATCCACACCCCACCCACACCATCCTCCTCCTTTCCGTCCCACATGCCCCAACCGACAGAGCGACACCTTCCACTGAAATCACTGCCCGCCTCCAATTAAGTGCCGCCCACAGCCATTTTGCATGCATAATGTGGAGCTCAGTAGCATGCGGCCGCACACGCGAACGAGGTCGCTATGGCTGCCATGCGTGTCGACCGCCAGAACTTGGAGAAGCACCTTGTCTTCGAGGCCACCGTCGACACCACCACGCGGTTGTTTACTTTAAAATACACTTCGTGATGTTTCTCGAGGCCACCGCCAGTGCCTTCTAGTGATTTGTCCTCTGTAATGTTAATATGCAATCTGATGTTCAGTTAAATGTTTGGTCCTCCGAAATGTAATGTTCAGTTAAAACTTTGGTCCAACAATTGCTACATTTCGTAGTACTGTTCTCAAGCATTTTTTCTTTGTTTTGTTAAATGTCTTATCTTCTAGTACATGTTTCTATTCTGCAATGTCGTGCTCAGTTAACTATTTTGGTTCATTTGGTCTGCTGTCCATTTAACTATCTGGTTCAGTTCTGAAATTTTATTTTCATTTGCTGTGGGTACAATTTTGTATTGTTATGCATGTGACACCAATCGAATTTGGCTGTACTCAATACATATTCTACTGATAGTATGGCAACTCTCAGTTAACCTGATGAAGATCTTCGTTATGTGTGTTGCAGGGAAACAATGGAAGACACTGCAGTTTATCATCGAGGTTTGTTCAAGCAGGGTCCTTTGGCTAATAGCACATTATTTTGCAGTTGCAGGAATCATTCTAATATTTAGGTTTCTTACAATTTGGTCTTGCACATGTAGATCCTGCTGTCAGAGGCTTAGACCCATTGTTCGACCCATTTTGCATATGGGGAAATGAGATGTCCATGAATATCAGTCAAGTCAAGAAACTCAGAAAGATTGTTAGGATGAAGAAACTTGCGACGAATAACAGCAAGATCTTTGTGTGCACAATGAAGAAGACATCAGTCAACTATAGGATGGTATCAACTCTTTTACCTTATTTTTACCCCTTGCGCCATTTCAAAATTTACAACAGCAACTTATGCATAGCTTTATTTTCAGTACTTCTCAAAGCAGTTCACTAGTGATTACCTCTCAAACCACCTGCATGGTCAAGTAGCGAGGAAGGTATTCATTCAACACCCATGGTACAATATTGAAGTCTTGCTGAAGAGGACGGAGGTTGGGCAGGCAATTATCCATAGCCACTGGCCTAAAGTTCCAAGGACATTCAACATCACTGAAGGCTCAATATTTGCCTTCCGCTTCTGCAGTTTCCCAGATGAGATTCATCTGTCTATTTACCGTGTATGATGCTACTTTCCAAAGGTTTTTGATGCTGCATGTGAAACTTGGTGCTGTTGTGTAATGGCGTAACTGAGTGCCGAAGCTATCTGATGTAATTCGATTATGAAATCCTGGTTGCTTTTATACGGATATGAAATATTTGGCGTATTTTATAAGAAATATCATTTTGATTAGTACATGGATTATCAATAATAGGCTAATTACCCTTCTTATTGGGGTTTTCTATTGCAAACGGTTACTCAGACATCACCGTGGGCGATGAACTCAGACAACTTGCACGGTTTCTAGAAAGTAGGCGTGTTCTATCAACTAACAATCGCACACGGCTTCCGGCAACGAACTGTTTGTGTTAGGCCACCTTGCACAAAGGTTTCCACACAAAGAACTATGTGTGATATACATACCTACGGAAATGTTTTTCTAGGATTCACCATCTGGGATGTACATACCTACGGAAATGATTTTCTGGGATTCACCGTGTGGGATGTACATACCTACGAAAATGATTTTCTGGGATTCACAGTGTGGGATGATGTACATACCTACAGAAATGATTTTCTTGGATTACCGTGTGGGATGTACATACCTACGGAAATGATTGGGTTTCGATGCCTCGCCCGATCGCACACGGCCCAGCCTGGATCCCAGGAGGGCCTATCCCCGACGATTTCTGGGTCGTGTGGAAGGACCCCCCTATCGCCCACACTCACTTGGCGACGGTTCCAAATGCCGTGGCGGAAAGGGGTTAAAAACCATTTGTTTAGCATGTCCCTGTACCAGTGTAGGGTTTCGAGAGGGGAGGGGTAGTAAGGCCGATGAAGTACGGACGGCGTGATGTAAGATGCTCTAGTGCTTGGACTAGTCGTTTTTGCGGGAGGGGGGGAGGAAATGGGGGTGCCGTGCGGTGGGGGGAACCGGAAGTTACCAAAGCAGCCCCGACCTATTATGTAAAAGAGGGTCGTATTGTAACTATTGTTCTCCGTGCACCAAGGACAGAAGGGGAATTTCGCATCCTAAAGACTAGCTAGGCGGTGGAAATTTTAGAAGGAGGCGGGAGATTTTGCCGGCCGCGAGATCGTTCGTATCCAGTTTCAACTAATTTTGGACAGTGCTAGCGGGAAGGTCATGCGAGAATGTGTACACGGGGCACACGTCAGCACTTAAGAACTGGTATGAAGTCCACCCCGGAAAAAAGATAATAACTCGGGATGATGCACCGATAACTTGGAGGTTCACACGGGTGCGGCCAATCGTACGGGTGTAGAGGCATGTAAATATATAATTTAGTGCCATTGGTTATTTATTTTAAAGATAATGCATTGACGTGTTAATTTTAATATAGAGGCACAGAAAGAAATGGATATTGTAGTCCCACAAAAGAAATGGATGTGGTAGTCTGCTACTTAAAAGTATTACATCATATGATTACATGGCCTCCATTTCAGAAAATACGTACCCATTGAATTCATATATGAATATTACATATTTTACTTCATAATAGAACCTTAAATCATCCAAGACTAATGAATTTGAATGCAAAACTAACAATGGTGAATGTACATGATAACTACAGTGGTTGTTTGAAGAAACATCACTCGAACTTTGGCATGCACAACTGAAAAGGACTATTTCAAAGAAAAAAATGCGATATGTGAGTGTCCAATCTTTATAGCGTTGAATCGATATTGTATCTTTGGCCACAATACGAAGTAGATATTGATTTATGTTCACACGATGCACGTCCACGGTCGCTAGATAGTGATACGTGAATGAATTGTGCAATCTCTTTCACACGCATACATATCTCATTTCTCCCCGGGCACAAGAATCACACACGCGCACTTCGTGTATCTCTCTCCCTCCGTCAAGGTTAGAATTCGTCTTTCTACCCCGTCCTACAAGTCTCGCACACAAAAACACAGATGCTCTCTGTGTGGAACACGCCCACCCCTTTAATTCTGCCCACTCACCGTCACTAATGTCTCAAAGTATAACTATGTCTCGCACACTAATGTGTAAGGTTAACTCGAGTCCCTGAAGCATATGAATACATACAATGGGATTCCAGCAGAGCACCTATTGTTTTGAGATTTCGCTCACACACACACACACACACACACACACACACACACACACACACACACTGCTTGTTTATCTCCGTGATGCTTTATCTAAGCCTCGCACACATGTTGTCTACCTATCCCTTAATATAGATATGTATCACACAAACTCCTTCTCCCTATATCTAAGTGTCATTGGCACCCCCCCACACACACCCACTTCTTGACACCGAGGGAGTAGGGTGACATCTCGATCTTGATACTAATCTATCTACCGGCTTCTCTCTCAAACACA
>NC_057811.1:335140912-335161007 GCF_018294505.1 Triticum aestivum | reverse complement strand
GCAGAAGGGTGACAACTCGATCTTGATTTTAATCTATCAATTGGCTTCTCTCTCAAACACACACACACACATGCATGCACGCGCCTGCCTCGCTCACACACACTCGATACATCTTTCTCTCCGTAGCCCCCCTCGATACGTAGACTTCTCGCGCGTGCACAACTGTAGTGACGTTGATGCTGAACCCAGTGTGCCTTGTTTTTACCGGCCTCATGTGATAGTTTTCACCCTGTTGTCTGTTAATTAACAAGGCAACCTTTTCTTTGTTACTACTAGTGAATTTGAGATCATTCAAGGCAAACATAAAATATATCACTTCAACCCAATTATCGTAATAACTATTTAAAATGAAACTAGTAAGATGCCCGTGTGTTGCACGGAACATCAAGATGCATTTGTATGAGTAGTTTATCTTGTGAGAGTAAAGGATGAATGAGGGAAGGCATTTTTTGAAAATGTGGAGAGGGGTGTGGGTATCTTTTGAAAAAATGCCATAGTTTCCTTCGTATCCGTCAGATATAAATCGACGGCCTATATTGCAGGATGGCAGGCAGACCATCATTACCAACTCTGTTTTTATAAAAATAAGTAATAGCAAGATGCCCGGGCGTTGCACGGAACTTCAAGATGCATTTGTATGAGTAGTTTATCTTGTGAGAAAAGGATGAACGAGGGAAGGCCTTATTTGCAAATGTGGAGAGGGGTGTGGGTCTCTTTTTGCAAAAATGCCATAGTTTCCTTCCTATCCGTCAGATATAAATCGGACGGCCTATATTTCAGGATGGCAGGCACACCATCATCACCAACTCTGTTTTTATAAGAGTAAATAATAATAATAAGAGTAGAGAGATAGATAGATAGACATAGATATAGATATAGATATAGATATGGAGTATAGATATAGATATATCTCTTGCATCGTGCACAATGAACATCTGGTGGACTGGTTAGCGCCGGATGCTCGCAACGCGATCACCTGAGTTCGAATTCTGTCTCAAATTTAAGTTTTTATATTTTATATATATACTTCTTTCGCTACTGTACTGACAGTGGAACCCACAGAATACTTAGAATACAAGATTAAGGATGGATTTGTTTCTTTTTAACTTTCTGTACGAAACTGTAGCCACCCTGCAAGTCATGTACATTGTACATGCAAATAAATTTTTATAGAGGGAGAATCATACACACAATTAACTAAAATGGATTGGATGTGACAATATTATTTCCAGCATAAGAGCATCTGTGACGGAAACCGGCAAATTTCCTCCCACTTCCTTCTGCGGAGGATGAAATCCAACGCCAGCGGCATACATTGTCACAACTCTAACCAACCAGAGGAAATTCATGCAAATGCGGACTGATTTCATATAAGCATGAAGGATTTCATATAAAAAGCTGGATCTTCACGTAAACATGACAGATTTCATTACATTTACATGAATTAAGCGGTGCTAATCCGGATCTCGTGGTATAATTAATACCTAATCTAAATGGCCGCCCACGGATCCGTTTGTCTTCCTCATGTCCGGAAGACACTTGCGGGGTCGTCGAAGGTCCTCGCAAGAGATGAAGCAGCCAAGAAACCACATGTATACACAGTCATCGCCTTGGCCGTGGCCTTCATGGGACGGAAGCGGCAGCGGCCTCCTATGTTCTACTTCTCCTCGATGATGGCGGCGGACACGGAGAAGCTGGCCACACACTCGTTGGTCTCCATGCACCCGGCTTCTGTCTCTTCCTGCATGGCGCTGCCGCAGGCACGGGAGGCGCGTCCACAGACAGAGGAGGCGCGGCCACCGCAGACACGGGAGGCACGGCCGCAGACACAGGTGGCGCGGTATGATGCGACAGCGATGACGCCTGTGCCGCCGTGCTCACCGTCGTGCCGGCGTGGAGCAACTCGCCACTCCTTATCGAGCTGAACTGGAGCGTCGAGTTGCTGAACCACGCGCCGACTTGGGGCGGCAACTGGCTCCCTCAGGCTAAGCGAGGTAGGTGAAGCACCAAAAGGCCTTGCTCGTATCCGGAGGGCTCGGTGGGCCACCCAGCCGGGTAGTATGCCGGAGAACGGCTCCTCGGAAGCCATGATAAGAGTGGAGAAAATGGTGAATGAGGAGATGGGGGAGTGGCGGATGGGTGCGATTCTTGCCCGCTGTCTGGCCTCATTAGAATAGAGGGCAGACGGTAGGAGCTTGGCTGACGTCTGGCCTCGTTTAAACCGAGGGCGGACGGGAGGAGCTCGGCCAGCATTGCGTTTACTTCTGGACCGCTCATGAACGGACATGTGGCCAGAGTAGGTTTCTTGGTTTGCATGCGGGGTTTAACGGAGGCGTTTGATGGAGGCGAGGAGGCGTGTTAAGCCGGGCGTGTAGCGGGCGGCGTAATACTATTCGATTTGACAGCTACTAGTAAACCAGGACAGTTCTTGATACGGCTTTAATGCAGACAAGGGAGAGGGTAACGGTTCTCGAAATGTTGAATGACCAATGATGCATCCTCCTTCAATTAGCATCCTGAATGCACGAGGGAAGTAATGGGAGGAGGACAGGGAAAAGAGGCAGCACGATGTGAATGCTACGCAGTTTGCTCTCATATAAAGGTGCCCCTCCATTCCAATGCATCTACCCCATCGTACACACCTAAGCACCTACACTAAGCACAAAAGTGCTCACTCCAGACCCATGGCGGCGATGCGCGGGAGCGGCCAGCGGTTGTGCCAGATGGTCCAGGACGTCGGCCTGTGGTATGGTACCGAGGATCGTCTCTAGACGGTGTTGGTGACTGGCTGGTTCATGACCATCATCGATGCCAGCTATGACTCTTAGTTGGACCAGATGATCGTTGCCACCATCAACAAGTTCACCGTCGTCAAGAAGCTCACGAACGACATCGCTGTACTCCTCTAGCCCGCGCACCCGGGCTCCACATTGCCTGCCACCCTAATTGGCCTCCATAGCGAGAAGCTCTTTCAAGCACTGGTGCCCCTGCGACTTCCCGCCGACGCAACGAAGAATGTCCACCTGGAGGTCGCGCTCGCCACCAGGTGCCTCACCCTGCAAGAATTCGTCGACCTACACATCCACGTGTATGAGGAAGTCGTGTACATAGGTATCTACAAGGTCGGTGAGGACGCTACGACATAGTCCTTCCTCAACCGTCTGGAAGCCTTGGACGCCTTTGTTGAGAAGCACCTTGACCTCGCCACAAAAGCCGTCACTCCTAAGCCGCAGGTCGGTGGCCCGGCGTACTGAGTCGAGGAGGAGGAGGTCGTACGTTGATGGATGCACCTTCCTTCTTGCCTCCTATAACCACCACTGCGATCGCATCATCGTGGCCTTAATTCTTATTGTGCTATTGCATTCTCGTTACAGTCAATACAGACATGTGCAATCCCTTTGCTCACATTTGGAGGCAATTATATGCATCACTGTAACTAGTACTCCATCCATCAATTTATAAGTTGTGCTTACCTTTTCCATCAACTTCGTAATTTACGTTCGATGCTTGACCTGACCTATGAACTACTCCTAAATTCAAAAAGTGAGACCGAACCTATAAGTGCAAAACTACTCGTGCAGCACGCCTAGCGTTTCCAATCGTTATTTCTATGTACCGATCGTGCCAAGGAGCAGAACCAAATGTTACAATTTATACATGTTTGTCTACTCCCATAAAAGACTCAATTGGTGATGGTGGTGTTTCCACCATCCGTCATTTCTAACCATTAGATTTGCATCTAACGGCTGTGAGGTAAGTTGTGGCATTTTTGCAACAATAGCCCACTTCTCCACTCCAATGTGCAGAAAACCCCTTATTATATCGAAAGAAACCACATCCCTCCGTCACCTCATCAAAACAGCCTGAGAAATATATTTTGAGTGAAAATTAATATATTTTCAGTGGTATATATGTATATCAAAACAAGAGTGTTTTCTGTCAAGTTTGTGAACAAGTACTATTCTACTTTGGATCCACTGTAGCAATTCACGGGCACAATGCTAATAAAAGGAAAAGGCCTGCCGCGTTCGCGTCGCACCCCCACATGCCCGGGAATAGGGAGTACTCCACGGCCCATCCAGCACGCCACATACCTAGGGAAGGCGTGTTGCCTAGCATTTTCACTTTGATGGGGGACCACAGTTGAGCAAACCGACTATCAGTAAACCGCACCCCGCCCGCCATGTTGGAAAACAAAAATGAGGAGTGGAAGATCTAGCTGTAGCACGGAAGCCAAGAAATTTGGTGTCAGATGGGACTCGTTGATAGAAAAGGAGCACTCCGTACTACACCTACTACAAAGTTTGTACTACTACTACTACCGCTATACAACTAGGTACGTGCACGGCACAACTTCATAGGAACAAAAACCGGCAAGATCTTGTTTTGGGTGATTTATCTTTATTTCAGTCAACATCGTATGAATAATATGATGTGGGGGGCACCCATGAAGCCATGTGGCACATCTAGAGGTCTTATTTAGAGCTTCTTGTGTGGATCGATCACACTATCATGTTGGTTGTCGAGAAGAACGTGTATGGGTACTTATAGTAGATCAGAATCGCAGCCACGTGGACCATTGGATCAACATCAATCAATGGGTTATATTGTGTACGTGCAAATACATGCATTGACTCCGGAAAAATAATGAATATAGAATGTATAATACATATACCTCATATTGGGTTTCTCTAAAGTCAAACTTTGTATACTTTCAACAATTTGTAGGAAAAAGTATTAACATATATACACCACCAAATATATATCATTTAATTCATCATTGCTTTTATTTCCACATCGTGTAAATTATTAGTGTAAATGTTCATATTGTTTTCACCAAATTCGGTCAAGCTTTATAAAATTTGGCTACAGTCCAAGCTATATATGTGCGGAGTAAATTACAAACGGAGGGAGTGGAATAGATATAGATATAACTATACAAATAAAAAATATAGTAATATAGTCTATAGATATAAATAAGGCTACTACCTTTTTTCTACGTTAGAACTCGCGTTGTTTTGTACACATTGTTTTGTTTTCGCTATAATTTGCATTTGCGGGGTGTGTGTAGGACTACCGCCTTTTGTTCAGTACCAGCAACCCCACCATTATCCTTAATTACTTCATATTGGCAATTAAGATTGCATTATCTTGGTTCTAGTCGACTCTTCGGTTGCTTGGAGGAACTCCATATCGTTATTCAGGTTGATTTTGTGCATACGACAAGATCATCGTCCATCGAAGATTTGTTTAGTAACGAATGTCGATTTGTATCACCAGGTACGATATAGCTGGATCGTCAATGTCAAAATACACCAAGTCGATACTTATCTCACTCTCATTGAAAGATGGGCTCGCCATCATAAGACTACCACCTAGACAATTCCTTCCCTATAATATACACATGAGCACCCATCTCATTATTCAGGTCCACGCCTCCCTCTCTCTCTAGAAACACACACACCTCTCCACATGATGCGTGTCTCTTGGTCTCTCTTCCATCCCATGACAAAAAGGCACACCGCCATTCTCTTCTTCTTGCTAACCCCGTCTATGTAGTAAGGTCTCCTTGCAATACACAAGCATTCATCTGTCTCTCAACTATCACTTTCTACCACACATAACCTTCCACCCTAGCCAGCCATGCTATCGAAGTCTATCCAGCTCTCTCACATGCAAACAGATGATGTCTGTGTGTCCCTTCATCGCACACACACTATTGCTGTCCAATATCCGCAACCTCGTAACCTTGTGGATCCCGATGTTACACGCACCTCTCTCTCTCTAACACACACCCTCTCTCTCCCTTTCGGACAGTCCTCTCTCTACAACACACAAAGTCTTTCGAACACGCATATGCCCCTCTCTTGTTAGGTATCGCTGCCCCCGGCCCCCTCTTTGTCACACAATATTCTATCTGTATATATCTCTCCCGCAATAATACATGCATAGTCTAAACTGAAACCAAGTACAAAAATGAGCTCCAATTACAACAATCGAATCCACTCCCAAACAGATAAGAAAATAGGGTGAAATCATGCACACAAATGTTTGTTGCGTGCATGAATTTCAATGATATGGATGTACTACTCGTACATCACATAGAGCCATTTGAAATAAATTACACTAAACCCTTCTCAAAATATGGTGCACATGTGATGTTTGTTGTACTGCTCCTGCCAGCCTTCCTCCGACACGTTCCAACATATTGTGCTACTTCCGATTCTATATTTCTCCTCAGACCATGTGAAACCACGAAAAGGTCACCCTCACCCCGACTGGTACTGTAGCTTGAAGCTCCATACGGACACAACACCAACCAAAGCACGTAGCCGTTGCCGTAGTGGACGGCGCCGCGGCCCTGGACGAGGACGGAGTCTACGACATCGCCAAGGTTGAGCACGCCCTCTACAGCCAGGAGTAGCATGCGCTGACTGTCCACGCGGAGGACAGTGTGATCTAGCGGCTCGCCCTCGTCGGCCACGAGGGGTAGCTGTGCTACAGCAGCACGCCCTAGTCGGTCACGAGGAGGTGCATCGCGTCCTCGCCGCTCACAATGTGGACGAGCGGGTTCTCCACCAGCATGCCCGCGAGCATCGCATCGTCAAGAGCACACACGCGAACATCGCAACGCCGCCGCTCTCGACGTGGACGAGCGCGTGCTCCGATAGCACGCCCACGAACATCACATCCTCACCGCTCACAATGTAGACAAGCGCGTTCTCCGGCAGCATGCCCGCAAGCATCGCATCATCACCACCCGTGAACATCGCATCGTCACCGCTCTCGACGTGGACGAGTGCGTGCTCCGGCAGCACGCCTACGAACATCGCATCCTCGCTGCTCGCACGAGCATGTGCTCCAATAGCATGGCCACGAGCATGGCATCCTCGTTGCTCACGAGGTGGTTGAGCACGTGCTCCAGACAGTACCCCAGGAGTTGCGACGTGAGCACCGCGCACCCGGCTACGAGGAGTACTGCATGGTGCCCATCGTGGTTTAGGAAAAACCCATGACTCCGCCGCTCCCTGGAGGAGCGCGAGCTCCAGTGGGCGCTCGAGGACTCCCGCGCTGATACGCAGGTGGCGGCGGACGTGCAAGATTATCCTTCAGGCTCTCCTCCTCTTACGAAGCCGCCTCCACCGCCTCGTCGTATGTCCTCTGCCTCGGCTTTGACGGACATTTGGAGTTTAGCTTTATGGAACATTAATATTTGGACTAATGCAAAAAACAACCTATGACTAACATGCATAAATAGATGATGTGGCGGCATTGCATGCTGGAGTATATTGCAATTTATGGATTGCATGCATGACTAGCTTGTGTGGCTTGGTTGCACGGCTAGGAAAGGCTAGAGAAAAATAAATAGATAATGTGTTTAGCGTGCACTCCACTAAATGGGAGCATGTAAATATATTTAGAGTGCACTCCACTTTTTTAAGACGCTTAGGTGCACCGGATGCTGTGCCACACTACAAAATGTTAGAAAAAATCTGCTCCAATGTTTTATAAATCTATTATTATCTTGAAACCAGCCACACCCGCCCCTCACCTCATCAAACTAGCGCAAGGAATATGTCTTCAGTGAAGCATAATTTATTTTTACTCATATATGTATATCAAAACTAGAGTGTTTATATTCCAAGTTTCGGAACAAGTATTATTCTACTACTTTGGATCCATTGCAACGCACGGGCCGACACATTGGTAGTAGTAAGAAACAAATTCCGGGTTAGGCACGAGTTCGTACTGCGGGAGCACCACAAGGCCTGGCACAGGAGTTACATTTCCCTCTCGGCGACCACGGGACCGAGCTTCAGTGGCTATTTAACCTGCCTTTGAGTCAATGATATGTGCACCCTAAATGGGCCTGGCCCGCATGTCATTGTCATAAAAGCAAAGGGGCGGTGGGACCGAGAGGGGTGAGGCGTAGGTCGGCAGACGGGTGGTGTCATGGGTTCGAGCGGCGTCGTGGGAATCGAGTGGGACGAGGCTTGCCTGCTCCCCTCCCATGCTCCGATCCGTACTCCCGCACCATTAATTTTCCTCCAGCGGTTATAATAGATTTCCTCATGTGGGTCATCTATAGCCTAAAAAAAGGTAAACAAAGCCGTATTTCCAGGAAATAATTTCTTGCATGAATCTCTACACGCATGCAAGACCCTTTCCTTTCCTGCTCGTCCTCTGAGCGTGGCAACAGGTGCCTTCCTAACCCATGTAGCACGTTGCGCCACCAGCGAGTAGCAACTCCTCCACGCCAACATCGGCGTCTAGGCCATGCACATGCAGCTGCTCCCGTAGTATTTTACCCGCATGTTCGACTGCAGTACCACACCGATCTTGGACGAGACCATGGAGCTTGTGGCCAAGAAAAGTCTATGCCCGGCCAACGCATGTTGAGGTTCTTGTCTGTTGTGACATGCCACATGAACTTTACTAGCTCGCATTCCGGATGAGCTCGGGCGAGAGCCAGTGATCTACCCGGGGCACATAGCCCGACTTGGGCTCGAGATTCCGACCGCTTGCACTGTCCCGAGGATGTACCACTCAGCGGCGAGGCTGGAATGCTGGATATGTATAGGCGTGTGCTCGTGGGCGGGAGCACCCTGCTCAACGGATACTGGTTTGCGAACGTGATGTACTCAACGTAGTTGGGCCACCGAGCCTGGAGCCATTCCCGCCGTCGTATGTTGACCTGCGGCTCTTTCTTCTCCTTCTTCTTCTTCTCCTTCTTCTTCTTCTGCTTCTTCTTCTTCTCCTTCTTCTTCTTCTCCTTCTTCTCCTTCTGCTTCTTCTCCTTCTTCTTCTTCTTCTTCTTCTCCTTCTTCTTCTCCTTCTTCTTCTTCTTCTTCTTCTCATTTTTTGTGGGAGATGGCTTCGCAACAAGCTCTTTCGACCTTGCAGCTATCTCAAAAATCACACGGGCATCGAGGTAGCATATTTTATCCGCTCGTAGGTCAAGGGATAATTCTCCCATCCAGACGACCTAAGTCCCAGCGTCTCGTCACCCTTCTCAAGATTTGTTCGGTGAACAAACTTTGCTGCATCGACAATAGCCCCCGGGCCCAAGGTGCACTCGGACTTGGCTTTGAGGCGAAGCCAATGGGCAAGGGCGAAGCGCCGCGGGCCCCAACCGCCTGCGGCCTTGGTTGACACGTGGTGATTGATGGGACGTGGGCGTCTCTGCTTCCCTATGCTGCCTTGGCAACTGTCCCGGGCTGACAAAAATGTTGGCGCCTGCCACTGAGCCTTCATTGCCTTCCCTTCATCTTGCTCCAGATCCCCTTCTCCCTCTACTTAGAGCGCCTCCAGATCTGCTGAATCCTTTCCCCGGACTTGCCACCGATGGCCACCGACAAGGAAAAGTCATCAGCCCCGGCCGCGCGCTCGGCTTCCTGGTTCGAGCCGGCCCTGAGTGTGTCCACCATTGCCGAGGAGAAGCACCACGCCACCGTGCTCCCGCTGATGGCATGCGGCAGCAATGAGGGAGGAGAGACAGCGCTCCAGGTCGGATCCGCCAAGCCGGAAGCCTTGGGTGAAACCTTTTACCCCTTCTTTCTGCACAGCGTCTTCGCTCGGCTGGTTTCCCCCTTCTCCAGTTTCTTCTACGCCATCCTCAGCCATTACGGGCTCCACGCCCTCCATCTTCATCCCAATTCCATCCTCCTCTTGTTGATCTTTGCCTTCTACTGCGAGGCGTTCGTGGGGGTGATGCCCTCCGTTGCGCTGTTCCGCCACTTCTTCTACCTTTGGGTAAGAAGCGGCTAGTGCTCTGGGTGCGCCAGCTTCATCGTGGCTCATGGCAGCAACGCGATCTCAAGGGCCGGAAAGAAGGTGGAGGACTTCTGGCACAAGTGGATCTTCATGGACGCCAAGCGTTCCCACGCTCGGCAGGAGCTGCCGACCACCTTCCTGGCGAAGCTAGACCGGTGGGCTCAGGAGAGAAGCTCACCGACCCCCGGGCAGAGCGGTTGGTGGAGAAGATGACGGCTGACCTGGAGGCGGAGAAGCTGACAGGGGCCATGATCGTCAAGGAGTTCCTAACGTAACGCCTGGCTCCGCTCCAGGCACACTCGCGCCCCCTATGGACCTTCAAGGGCGCGGAAGACGACCTCCGGTTGCACCCAGATGACCTGTCTGGCGAGGAGTTGAGCAAGCCTGTGCGCACCTTGCTCGGGAAGGACCAGGGCTGCCCCCAGAAGCCCATCTCCCATTGTATCGCCGTGTCGACGGGGAGAAGGTGGTCGCCACCATGCCTGTCTTCAATGAGCGGGGGCTTGTGCCGCTGAAGTCTTCCCAGCACCCGAGCTCTCCGGTGCCGGTGTCGTCCAGCGATCTCTTCAGGGAGGAGGGGAACAAGGACTCAAAGGAGACCTTGGAGGGGGTGGGGGAGACCTCTCCCCTACGGCAGAGCGAGCTCCTCCGTGCCCTCTCTGGCGATGACGACGCTGGCAAGCGCCTGGTCAAAGAGTCGCCGCGCTCCACCGGGGTCACCACGAGGTCCGGCCCCCCCTCTGAAGAGGTTGACGCAGGGGACCCCGAAGAAGGACAGGACGGTGTTGCTTCCCCGGGGTGGCGCCTCCGCTTCGTCGCCGGCCGCCACCATCGCAGAGCCGGCCGCTCACTCGTCCGCCCCTGAAGATGCGGCAAAGCCTGTGCCCAGGAAACTTGGGGCCACCGCGCTCCTGGGGAGGAAGAGGGAGTACGTCGCCGAGGACCAGTAAGTGTATCACCCCATCTTTGCTTCCTCTTTCCTGCTCTTGAAGCAGTACCCAACATTTTCCTCTTGATGACCAGCTGACGTTGGCATCGAAGAGGAAGAAGGAGGACGCTGGGACCTGATACGGCTCCAACGTATTTATAATTTATGAAGTATTCATGCTGTTATTTTATCATTCTTGGATGTTTTACAATCATTTTATACAACTTTATATCCTTTTTTGGGACTAACCTATTGACCATGTGCCCAGTGCCAGTTGCTGTTTTTGCTTGTTTTTTACATCACAGGAAATAAATATCAAACGGAGTCCGAACACCGCGAAACTTGTTGGAGATTTTTTATGGACCAGAACACCCAAGATGGGCCAGAGCAGCACCTGGGGGTGCCCCGAGGGGGGCACAACACACCAGGGCACGCCTGGGGGCCCAAGCGCACCCAAGTGGGTTGTGCCCACCTCGGTGGCCTCCCGCACCCCCTCTTTACCCTATAAGTTCACAAATATTCCAAAACCCTTCGGGGTTAACCTAGATCAGAAGTTCCACCGCCGCAGGCCTCTGTATCCACCGAAACCCAATTTAGACCCTTTCTGGCACCCTGCCGGAGGGGGAATCATCTCCGGTGGCCATCTTCATCTTCCCGGCGGCCACCACGATTAGGAGGGAGTAGTCCACCCTCAGGACTGAGGGTTTGTACCAGTAGCTATGTGTTTAATCTCTCTCTCGTGATCTATATCATGGGCTTTGTTAACATAGATGGATCATATGATGTTTCTCCCGTCTATACTCTTGTTGTGATGAATTGAGTCTTTACCCTTTGAAGTTTTGTCTTGTCGGATTGAATATTCAGATATGAGAACACATGATGTATGTTATGGCACTCAACTTGCGGATTCCCGAGGTGACATTGGGGTAATCTATGCATAGGGGTTGATGCAAGTCTTTATTATCTTTTCTCCGATAGAAACTTTGGGGTCTCTTTGTAGTTCTTTGTGTGGATTGAATATTATGATCATGAAGTTGTTTGATGCATATCGTAGAATTAACTCACGGATACTCGTGGTGACATTGGAGTATCTAGGTGACATTAGAGTTGGTTGATGTGTGTCATATGGTGTTATTTTAGTACGAACTCTTGATTAGATCGATCGAAAAGAATAGCTTGCTTTATTTTAGTACAAACTCTAGGATAGATTGATCGGGAAGAATAGCTTTGAGGTGGTTTCGTACCCTACAAACAATTTCTATCTTTTGTTGTCCGCTAATAGGAACTCGGGAGTGATTCTTTCTTGCACTTTGAGGGATAATCATATGATCCAACTATGTTAGCACTGTTGAGAGATTGCACTAGCAAAAGTACGGACCCTAGGCCTCATTTTCAAGCATTGCAATACCGTTTTTGTGCCCGTTTACTATTTGCTACATTGCTGTTTTTATGTATTCATATTGTAAAAATATATTTATACAATCAATATTACACTTTTATCACCATCTCTTCGCCGAACTAGTGCACCTATACAATTTGCCATTGTATTGGGTGTGTTGGGGACACAAGAGATATCTTGTATTTGGTTGCAGGGTTGTTTGAGAGAGACCATCTTCATCCTACACCTCCCATGGATTGGTAAACCTTAGGTCATCCACTTGAGGGAAAATTGCTACTGTCCTACAAAACTCTGCGCTTGGAGGCCCAACACGATTCTATAAGAATAAAGTTGCATAGTAGAGGTCAAGCTCTTTTCTGGTGCCGTTGCTGGGGAGATGAGTGCTTGAAGGTATATCTTTAGATCTTGCAATTGAATCTTTTAGTTTCTTGTTTTATCACTAGTTTGGTCTATAAAATAAACTACATAAAAATGGAATTTAGGTTGCATCATATTATTGATCATCTTCATAGTATCTTTCTTGAAAATGATGGTTCGGAAAATTGTGCTCAATTGTTAGAAGAAGAAGTAAATAAAATGCTTGGCATAAAATATTTGAATGATGAGCATGATTGCGATGTTGTTAGTGTGAATTCTTGGAATTGCAAAAATGCTAATGATGATTGCACAAGTCATGACAAAAATGTTTCTTATAAGCATGTCGCTTTTTGCAGAGTGAATTGGGAGTGCCTTTGCACACCAAAAAGGGAAGATAGATTTTGTAAGAGGCATAAATATTTAGAAACGAAGAAGTTGCAAGAGAGGCTAGATGATTGTGCTGAAAGATGTAATTTTTTTGCCATCCTTGTGAACTTTGCAATGAACTTGGTCATTTAAATCTCCAATGGTAATTATTTCATGATCAAATCATGTCCAAAAATTGTGATAACTTGATTACCCTTGAGCATCATAAAGAGCTTAGTCTTCTTTTGGGGTATGAAGAAATGAAACGTATAACTAAGGGTTTTCCAAATCCCGAGAGATTTCTTGATTTTGATCTAGAAGAAATTTATATGTTTTTGCGTGGTAAATTGCATTGATAATCCTTACATTGCCAACTACTTAAAGACAAGAAAACAAATGGAGTATGAAGAGAGTACTAATGAAAGGGAAAATGTTTCCCAATACCCTCCTAGTGTTTATTATGATGAATCAGGTAACGAGGAGGAGCTTCCTGTCCAATCAATCTCTTCAACAAGAAGCCTAATGAAATTAATTAAACCCACACATGATGTGGTGAACAAGGAGAAAAGAAGAAAGAAAAGGTAAAAAGGTATCTCTCCCAAATAATGTTGCTCCTATCACCATTGTGCCTCATGAAAGTGAATCAAATATGTAGATGGAGGATGATGATATTGAGTATGATTTTGTGATACCTACTACTTTTTGTAATGATTATGATTGGGAAGACAACGATACCCCTTATGATCTAGAAAACCTTTTTAGCACTTGGTTGTAAGAATATGATAATAATGTTTGCTATACTATTGGTGCCATTCATGCTATTGATATGAATGATTGTGATGATATGCAAAACCACAAGCTTGGGGATGCTATGTTTAATGAGTATGGCATGTTTGAAGATTTATTTGCTGGAAATAATGCTTGTCCTAAGCTTGGGGGATTCTTTTCTTAATGAATATGATCCTTTGATACCTTCTACTTTCGATAAGAAAATTTATTATGATGATAGCATGCCTCCTATTTATGATGATTACATTGATAAAAGTGGGTTTGGAAGAGTGTCAACTCTTGGTAGTAGTGATCCCACTATTTTGGAGGGTGTTTAATCTTATTACAATATTTATGAAAGTAGATTTGGAGAGGTCATGACTTTATTTAGTGATACATCCACTATTTGGAAGAGGTTTCAATTGATTATGACAATGAAGTTGCTATCTATGATGATTATTATGATGACATGTATGCCATAAAGAGTGATAAATCTTCTATGCTTGTGCATTATGAAAAGAGTGCTGTATGTGATGGTTATATTGTTGAATCCATTCATGATGTTTCTGAAAATTATTATGAGGAAGGAACTTATGCTCTTACATATCTCAATAATTCAAGTTTCTTCTCTATGTGTTGATTGTTTTGAAGTTGCACTTGTTTTTCTTCCTATGCTAGTTGATTCTTGTTCCCATAAGTTGTTTGCTCACAAAATCCCTATGCATAGGAAGTGGGTTAGACCTAAATGTGCTATTCATATGCTTCATGATGCTCTCTTTATGTTTCAATTCTTATCTTTTATGTGAGCATCATTGAAATCATCATGCCTAGCTTAAAAGGCATTAAAGAAAAGCGCTTGTTGGGAGACAATCCAACACTTTTACCTACTATTTTTGTGTTTTAACATGACTATGATACTGTATTGATCATGTGTTATTGCTTTTCTTTCAATAAAGTGCCAAGTAAAGCCTTTGGGATCATGTTGGGTGATAGTTGATTTGATCTTGCTGAAAAACAGAAACTTTTGCGCTCACGAAAGTCTCACTTTTAATAGAAGAGTGATTTTGAGTTGATTATTTTTGCAGAAGTTTAATATACAAATTTCTCACATGGTCCTAATTTTTAAATAATTTTTTGAGTAGCATAAGTATGGTAGTTATCCAGATCATTACAGACCGTTCTGTTTTTGACAGATTCTGTTTTCAATGCATAGTTTGCTTGCTTTCTAGTTTCTATGGCCTATATTGCTCAATATAAATTGTGGATATGATATGCTACAGTAGGCATTGTGTGGAAACAATTATGAATTTTGTCTTTGACAGTACCAAAGCGAAATGGTTTGCTCTTTATCATACTAACCTATCTCACGAAGTTCCGTTAAGTTTTGTGTGACTGAAGTTTTCATGTTTTGGGTGAGATGTCGATATTAGGAGAATAAGGAGTCACAATACCCTAAGCTTGGGGATGCCCAAGCTACCCCAAGGTGATATTCAAGGAAGATCCAGGCAACTAAGCTTGGGGATGCCCCGGAAGGCATCCCCTCTTTTGTCTCCAACATTATCGGTAACCTCACTTGGAGCTATGTTTTCATCCGTCACATGATATGTGTTTTGCTTGGAGCGTCAATTTATTTTGTTAGGATTTTCTTGATTTTATTTATAATAATGTTTTGCATCTTTTATTTCAATAAAAATGTCAAGTATAGCCTTTGCCATGCTTATTTTGCAAGTCTACATGTTGTTGTTTCAAAATAGAAAGTTTATCGATGTTGCAAAAATTCCCGAGGAATGTAAGAATGTGATAAAATTTTGAATTTTTTTGCATAATAAGATCTGATAAATTTTCTACAGTGTGGTACAATTTCATAATGTTTGTACTTGAATAAGTATTGATACTCTTGCATTCTTTATAGACTGTACTGTTTTGGCAGATTGCTGTTATGTTTGCATTGTTTGCATATGTTTGCTTGTTTAATGATTCTATTTGAGGATAGGAGTATTGAGTAAGCAGGGGCATTTAGTACGCAATGTTGAATAATAATTTTAGTGATTTGCTACAGTAGTGAATGATAAGGTTTTTGCATTGGTTTATACTAACTTATCTCACGAGTTCTTGTTGAGTTCTGTGTGGATGAAGCTTTTGAGATTTAGGAAAACCGTGATATGAGAGGAATTAAGGAGACACAAAAGCTCAAGCTTGGGGATGTCCAAGGAACCCCAAAATAATATTTCAAGAAGTCTCAAGCATCAAAGCTTGGGGATGCCCCGGTAGGCATCCCACCTTTCTTCTTCAACAATTATTAGTTAGTGTCGGTTGAGCCTAAGTTTTTGCTTCTTCACATGATGTGTGATATTCTTAGAATGTCATTTTATTTTGTTTTGCTTGCTGTTTTAATAAAATACTTAGATCTGAAAGTTTTTTAATAAAATAGAGTCCTCAAATAGTTGCCAAGGAGGCTAAGTAAGCGGCATTCACATCCCGTCAACGAAGCTCTTTTCTTTGGAATTGCTCTTGTGCTTCACTTATATCCTATGAGTAAATTGTTGAATAAATTGAATGTCATGAAGTTGAAATCATATCATGCCTAGTGGTAGCTTCACATTGGGTTTAGAAAGTGAAATCTTTTGAGGCTTGACAATCACAATTTTGGTCATACAAGCAATTCACGAATAATTAGTATAAGGGAGAGAACTTTCACATGCAAATACACTATCCTGGAAATCTTTCGTGATTGTGAGCCCCCATGAAAATATTATATGCCAAAATTGTTGACGTTGGACAAGGAAGACAACGTAATGATTTATGTTTGTTCATATTCACATAGAAGTTATATTGTCATAGATCCTTCAACATGTGGTGCTTCTCCCCATCTTTGCTAGTCAAAAATTCTGCACCAAGTAGAGATACTACTTGTGCATCCAAAAACCCTTAAACCCAAATCTTATTTTCAAGAGTCCACCATACTTACCTAAGGATTGAGCAAGATCCTTCAAGTAAGTTGTCATCGGTGCAATAAGGCAATAAAAATTGCTTCTAAAAGTGTTAGATCATTTAGTGTAAGACAAAATTGAGTGTGGTATGAACTTGTGATGGCAAAGAATAAAAGCGACAGACTGCATAATAAAGGTTGCTATCATAAGGGGCAATATAATGTGACGTTCTTTTGCACTAAGGGGTTGAGCATACAAACGAATAAGCGCATGGCAACCTCTGCTTCCCTCTGCGAAGGGCCTATCTTTTACTTTTCAATATTTACTTTTATGCAAAGAGTCAAAGTTTTTCTCTCTATTCCTTTTTATTTTTTTCTTTTGGCAAGCATCATGTGGTGAGGAAATATCTAGGCACATATGTTCAGTTGAATATGGGTAGCATGAGTTATTATTGTTGACATCACCTTTGAGGTGAATACGTTGGGAGGCAAAACAATATGCCCCTATCTTTCTATGTGTCCAGTTGAAACATTTTGCTCATGTGTATGCGGTGACTGTTATCAATCATACAAGACTATATGATAGCTGAGTATGTGGAGATCTTACTTAAACTCTGTTGAATAAGTTGAATTGTAATTGCTTGATGACTAAGAACATAGGTTGTTGAGTTTCAAGAGAGTTCATTGTTTGAACCTTAACATGTGAATTGGTTGCTACTATAACATGAGAAATTTTGTAAGAAAGAATTGTTGTTATGATGCTAGGAAAAGTGATTGAAATTGTCATTGATCAAACTTGTGCACTTTGCTAGCATTCACACTTCATAAATTATTTCTTTTATCATTTACCTACTTGAGGACGAGTAGGAATTAAGCTTGGGGATGCTGATACGTCTCCAACGTATCTATAATTTATGAAGTATTTCATGCTGTTATTTTATCATTCTTGGATGTTTTACAATCATTTTATAGCAACTTTATATCATTTTTTGGGACTAACCTATTGACCCAGTGCCCAGTGCGAGTTGCTATTTTTTGCTTGTTTTTTACATCGCAGGTAATCAATATCAAACGGAGTCCAAACACCGCGAAACTTGTTGGAGACTTTTTATGGACCAGAACACCCAAGATGGGCCAGAGCAGCACCTAGGGGGTGCCCCGAGGGGGCACAACCCACCAAGGTGCGCTTGGGGGCCCTGGCGCGCCCAGGAGGGTTGTGCCCACCTCGGTGGCCTCCCGCACCCCTCTTTACCCTATAAATTCACAAATATTCCAAAACCCTTCGGGGTTAACCTAGATCAGAAGTTCCGCCGCCACAGGCCTCTGTAGCCACCGCAAACCAATCTAGACCCTTTCCAGCAACCTGCCGGAGGGGAGAATCATCTCCGGTGGCCATCTTCATCATCCCGACGGCCACCACGATGAGGAGGGAGTAGTCCACCCTCGGGGCTGAGGGTTTGTACCAGTAGCTATGTGTTTAATCTCTCTCTCTCTCTCTCGTGATCTATATCATGGGCTTTGTTAACATAGATGGATAATATGATGTTTCTCCCCTCTATACTCTTGTTGTGATGAATTGAGTCTTTACCCTTTGAAGTTTTGTCTTGTCGGATTGAATATTCAGATGAGAACACATGATGTATGTTATGGCACTTAACTTGCGGATTCCCGAGGTGACATTGGGGTAATCTATGCATAGGGGTCGATGCATGTCTTTATTATCTTTTCTCCAATAGAAACTTTGGGGTCTCTTTGTAGTTCTTTGTGTGGATTGAACATTATGATCATGAAGTTGTTTGATGCATATCATAGAATTAACTCACGGATACTAGTGGTGACATTGGAGTATCTAGGTGACATTAGAGTTGGTTGATGTGTGCATATGGTGTTATTTTAGTACGAACTCTTGATTAGATCGATCGGAAAGAATAGCTCGCATTATTTTAGTACGAACTTTAGGATAGATTGATCGGAAAGAATAGCTTTGAGGTGGTTTCGTACCCTACAAACAAATTCTATCTCTTGTTCTCCGCTAATAGGAACTTGGGAGTGATTCTTTATTACACTTTGAGGGATAATCATCTGATCCAACTATGTTAGCACTGTTGGGAGATTGCACTAGCGAAAGTACGGACCCTAGGACTCATTTTCAAGCATTGCAATACTGTTTTTGTGTCCGTTTACTATTTTCTACCTTGCTGTTTTTATTTATTCAGATTATAAAAATATATTTATACCATTAATATTACACTTTTATCACCATCTCTTCGCCGAACTAGTGCACCTGTACAATTTGCCATTGTATTGGGTGTGTTGGGTACACAAGAGATTTCTTGTATTTGGTTGCAGGGTTGTTTGAGAGAGACCATCTTCATCCTACACCTCCCACGGATTGATAAACCTTAGGTCATCCACTTGAGGGAAAAATTGCTACTGTCCTACAAAACTCCGCGCTTAGAGGCCCAACACGAATCTACAGGAATAGAGTTGCGTAGTAGACATCAGGACCTCCGAGGCCAAGTGGCCTGCCGCAGCCTCAGAGATTCTGGTGCGGGAAGATGAGGCCGCCTAGCGCCCTCCTGCTGCAGGGTTGCCCCCTGCGATCAAGCCGACTCCGAAGGCGCTCGCTTTCAGCGCGCCTGCTAACGACCCGAGGGATCGGGAGCCCCGGGCCATCCTTGCTGCTGCTACTTCGCTAGTCTTGACGCCAGCGCTGTCTCCTCCCCCAGCCATCACGCCAGCGGGCCGTGGTTCTTCCGCCATGCCCGGTGCTCTAGAGGAGGCCTTCTCCGCGCTGGACCGGCTCCGGGACGAACTTTGGGACCCCGAACGACGCAGGGCGTCGGGGCGCCTCGAGTTGGTCTCAGGGTGGATCCAGGCGGACTCGTCCGTCAGAGTGGTGTGGGGCCAGGCCGAGGCTGCCGCTGAGGAGGGCCGAAAGGTGGCCGCCATGCCCGCGGCCGCAAGCAACGTGGCGTTGAAAGACGCAGCCGCTGCCGAGAAGAGCTGTCGTGCCGCGGAGGCCGAGCTGAAAGCCCTCCGTGACGAGTAGTCCACCCGCACCCACCAACTCGAGGAGCAGGAGGAGAAGCTGAAGGCCCGGGAGGCTGCGCTCGCCGACCGCGATGCTGAGCAGGAGCAAGCGGCCCACGAACAGGCCACGGAGCGCAGGCGCCTAGAAAAGTTCACTACTGGAATTAGCTTATTTGCCGTCTGCCAGTTCTTTGCCGTCTACTAGCTGACGACAAAGAAGGTCTTTGCCGTCCGCTTACAAAAAATGGACGGCAAAGAACTGGCTGATGGCAAAGAAGGATTTTGCCATCAGCCAGTTCTTTGCCGCCCGCTAGCTGACGGCAAAGAGAGAGGTGGCCCCACTTACGAGCTGATTAGATAAAACTTAACGGCTCCCCTCTTTGCCGTCTGCTAGCGGACGGCAAAGAGAGAAAAATAGCGGATGGCAAAGCACGGCGGACGGCAAAGACCTAACTTCACTAACCTAACTAACGGCCGAGCCCCCCACCCCCTTCCTCTCTGTTTCTCTCCCTCTCTCCTCCCGACGACTAGATCGACCCCC
>NC_057811.1:335073823-335140070 GCF_018294505.1 Triticum aestivum | reverse complement strand
GACACGGCACCCCGACACCGACACGACACCCTGACCCTCGACACCTCCCGAAAAGGTGCTCTTTGGCCTTCCAGAGGCCGACGGGGTCATATATTTGTGAATTATGAGTTAGGTCAGATATTTTTCGATTTTGTTATGAAAAACATCATATATAATTGTGTTGATCGGGTAGATTTAAATGTGCAATTGTTTCATCGCTGCGAGGTTTGGTGTTCGATGACCTCCCCGTGCGTTTGACGAGCTCTGCCCCTTCGTTCGTGGGTGAGCACAAATGACATGTCCTCCTCCCCCCTTAATTATTTGCTCTGTTCCGGTGTTCGTGCTGATGAAACTTGATAGCTAGCTATATATTTGTCTTGAATCATCAGTATGCGTAACCAATATGTGTCTCCCGTTCGAAAGCGTTATAGTTATAAATATGCATGCATTTGCATATTTATAACCGTGATTCTTTTGAATTGTCCAACGATATCCATGGACAGCCCGAGTATGTGTAGATTGGGTTCATTTTCCCATATGCTTTGCTCCGGATCCGACGCATAAATTTCGTCAGTGCCTCCCCTGTTGTTCTCCGGGTACACATCCTCTCTGTATATTGCAGAGACGTGTATCAGGAGAACAGCGGGGATGTGCTGCCGAAATTTTGTGTCAGATCCGGAGCATAGCATGGGAAAATGAACCCAATCTACACATACTCGGGTGGGATTAGGACCTATCATTACCTATTAGAGTGTAGGTTGCATGGACGTAATAAAATTGACAAAGTAGATCAACTGATGAATATATACATGGTGAATTATATATATATATATATATATATATATTTTGTGTGTCCAGTAGCTCTGAAAGTCAAGATGAGTGATCGTGCGTGGATGTACACCGGTGACACTGGTCAGAACAAAATGGAGCACTGAATAGTTCACAAAAACCAAGGGGTTTGTGCAAGCCGCATTTGCAAATGGCCAGAGGAAAACCTGGTGCCCCTGTTTACGGTGCGGCAATTGGGAAAAGAGGACAGAGGCTGAAATGGGCAAACACCTGCAGAAGAGTGGTTTTACGCCCGATTATACGGTGTGGACATATCATGGTGAGTCTGCCCAAAGAGACCGAGCTGAGGTGGATCGTCGTCTCACCGACGAGCATGGTACCGGGATGGAAAACATGCTACAAGACTTCGATGATGCTCGGGATTCGGACGAGGAGATGGAGGAATCTGCAAAGGCCTTCAATGAAATGTTGGAGTCTTCAAAACGTCCGCTCCACGAGCACACTAAGCTTTGTCAGTTGGATGCAATCTCACAAGTAATGGCTCTGAAGGCTTAGTTCAACTTGGGTAGAGAATGCTACGACACAATGATGACAGTATTTGGACGCTTTCTACCCAAAGGCCATGTAATGCCTGCAAACCTGTACCAATCGGACAAAATCCTCCGTGCACTGAAGATGCCCTATGAGAAGATACATGCCTGTGAGAAAGGATGTGTCTTATTTAGGCTTGACTATGCGGACTTGAACTATTGTCCCATTTGCAAGTCTTCCAGGTATGTTGTGGTAGACAACGGTATGGGTGAGAAGACATAGACCAAAATCCCCGTTAGTGTTCTTCGGTATATGCCAATCGTACCAAGACTTCAACGTCTTTTCATGGTCGAAGAGATGGCCAGACAGATGACATGGCACAAAACGGGCAAAAGAACCGAACTAGATGAATATGGGAATCTGATGATCGTACACACATTGGATGGGGTTGCGTGGAAAAAGTTTGATGAATTACATCCTGACAAAGTGGCAGATTCGAGGCATCCTCGAGTCAGTATCAGCACGGATGGGTTCAATGTGTTTGGTCTTACGGCAGCCCAAGTTGTTGGCCCATATTTGTCTTTCCACTCAATCTCCCCCCCGGACAGATTATGCAAAGAAACAACATTTTCCTGACGTTGATAATTCCAGGGCCCAACTATCCGGGGAAAAATATGAATGTGTACATGCAGCCGCTTAAGGACGAATTGCAAGAAGCCTGGGATAATGGGTTCAAGACATACGACGCCTATAGCAAACGGAACTTCATAATGCGTGTCTAGTACATGTACTCGACGCATGACTTGCCGGCGTATGCGCTATTCATTGGCTGGTGTGTGCATGGAAGGTTCCCGTGCCCTACATGCAAGGGAGCTCTTGAGTTTTGTTGGCTTCAGGCTGGTCGCAAATTTTCTTGCTTCGACATGCATAGACAGTTCCTGGATCCTCGCCATAAGTTCAGGAAAGACAAGAAGAACTTCATTTGAGGTAGAGTTGTCAAAAACTATGCACCACCTGCGTTGACAGGCCAACAGACCCTGGATCAGTTAAACGATCTCGAGCCAGATCCAGAGCGTCCGGGGTACTTCAAGGGGTATAATTCTAAGCACGCCTCGACTCACAAGACATGCTTATGGGATCTGCCTTACTTCAAAGACCTCCTTTGCCCACACAACATCGACGTGATGCACACTGAGAAGAATATCACCGAGGCACTTTTTGGTACATTGTTCGGCATAGATGGGAAGTCAAAGGATAATACTAAGGCTAGAGTCGATCTGGAGGCGCTATGTGATAGGCCGTTACAAAACATGAATGAACTGAAAGGAAAGCAGAACTGGACAAAGCCAAAGGCATGGTTCAATCTTGGAAGGCCAGCTATGAGGGAAATTATCTTGTGGGTGAAAATGCAGTTGATGTTCCCCGATGGGTATGCAGCGAATCTAAAGAGGGGAGCGCTCCGAGGCCCCTTCTTCGTTGGCGCATGGTGGGAGGTCTTCCATTCGACACGCACCTCTCTGCCGAGCGTTGCTGGACAGTATGGCGACACCGCCGGGCCCTTCTTCATTGACAGCGGTGCCCAGCAGGGGACGAGGTAAGGGAGGGAAGAAGGGAGGAGTTGGAGCACGTGGTCGCGGGAGAGGAGGTAGGGTGACTGCTTGGGCGCCTTCTTTGCCGCCACCCCTAGCTATTTCACCCAAGCACGTGACTGCTAGGGTGGACTCGTCCGAGGAGGAGGCTACACGGACTCCGGTCCACGAGCCTCGGGTCGACGGGCCTTCGGCCCATGAGCCTTGGGTCGACGGGCCTTCGGCCCACGAGACCCCGGAGGAGCACATGTCTGGATGGGGTACCTGGCCGGATGAGCCTGAGGGGCCGAGTGGCCATGCTGATGATGGTGGGCAGCCAACTGATATTGAGGAGGAGGGGGGCACCGTCTACCAGCGTGGTTGTACACGGCTTCTGTCCGTGCCGGCGACCCGCGAGCAGAGATGGTTGATTTTCCCTGATGGGGAGAGGTAAGTGCATTTAATCTTTTTGTACCTTTTGCATTCACGTTTCTTCAAATATCTAATGCGTTGGCCTTGTCATGCTATAGGGGTTGGGACCACCATCATAATGTCCGCCGGCCCAACTCCGTCCTTGGAGTTCTTTGTCGGCAAAACTTCCCGGGGTTTGTCACTTTGCCTGCTGAGGGTCGGCTTCCAGAGCTTGGATTCAGCTGAGAGCACTACTTGGCTACCTCGGCCCCCCGGGTGATATTATCGACGGTGTCTTGTGCAAGACGAGGGCAAACGTGATGATCAGAAAGTTCTGGGAAATTTTTCCTTTACACAATTAAATATCTTCAACTAGCTAGTTATTAATTGTACTAATCAATATTGTCTCATTTGATTGCAGACATTCTACAGGTGTGAGGAGGGATACGAGAAGGACGCGGCAAATGTTATCGATAATGTCTGCAAGCGCCTACTACAGAACTTACGGCACGAGGCTCGCGCGCAGGTTGTTCGAGACTACTATGCCTTGCGTGGTATCAAGAAGGCCAAGCCGGCGTGCCGCGAGAAGTTCCTGAGTAAGGAGCAGTACATGAAGGTAATCCTTAAGGCCTTGTACTTACTTCCTTCATTTAGTAATTCATAGCCGTAGCGCTCAAGTTTCTATTTGCTAACTTAGGCGCCTCCGAGATGGTGTGCGGATCGGATGGATTGTTGGGAGGTGTTGGTCAATGAGTGGTGCTCAAAAGAATGGCTAGCCCTCCACAACGAGGCCAAGGACAAACGTGCCCAAATGGAAGGTGTGCCACATCATCAAGGCAACTCCAACTTATATCAGTTCGGGCGGAACTGGGTATGTGGTTTGCTTCATGATTCATGCAATTCATTCATCATGCTAGCTTGAGCCCTTTAATTACTAATTTACTTTGTTTCTCTCTTCCAGGCACGCTACAATAAGGCGGATAAGGTGCCAGAGGTGTACGACCTGTATGCCATGGCCCACACTGCCTCTTACAAGAAAGTCAAGGCATTCTCTCCGTCTGACCTCGATGATGCAAACAACTTCACCAACATCTCCTCCCACGACAAGCTCGTGAAATATATAGATGAGGGGAAGGCGACGAAAGGGGAGGACTTTAACCCGAGCCAGGGTCCCATTGATCCAGAACTGGTGATGATATCTGGTGGCGGGAGGTCCCATGGCTCCATAGCCATTGGAGATGGACTTATCCGTTGTCCTAGCACTGTCCCGGAGATCAAGGCGCGCCAGTCGAGCTCCGCTCCTGAGATAAGGCCTCGTGAATGGCCAGTCCAACTCGCCATCAAGGTTAGTTATACGTACTCAGCTATCTTTCTCCATTACATTGTGTGTGCTTCCATCAATGATTACACATGGTAACGAGGAGTGGTGTTGCAGGCTGCTATACAGAGTGAGAGAGATAGAACGGAGAAACTTCTGGCGGAGGCGGCGGAGAGGCAGCGGGAGATGGAGGAGAGGACGACAAAGATGTTGGGGGAGGAGAGGGCACGGAATGACATCCAGGCAAGGGCCATGTACGAGCTCCTTGTGGTAAGTTTCTTCTGCAGATTAGCCAAAATATTCATGTAGTGTTTGTCTCATTACTAACTAGTATGACTGAGTCGTCAAAACCAAATGTGCAGTCTGTGTGCGAGAAGACCAGTCAGACCGCTCCGCTGATGCCAGTGATTGCTCCAGGGACCACGGTGAGTTTAATTTGAATGGACATTACTTGCTAGTCTTAACATTTGAGTGTCATCATGCTAACGAGACATTGGAAATGATCTTGGGTGTAGCGTAACTGCAGACAAGCATTGCACGATCCTTCTCCAGCTACCGACACGAGCCATCTCGCTCCTACACCTCCATGATCATGGTAAGTTTCTCTAGTGTTTTGCTTAACAAATGCATAAAGACCTAGACTTAGCCTTATTTCCTCCAATATGCTTACCACAATGACCTAGAGTTAGCTTCTTTTCCTCCAAAATGACTTAATAAGCTTACTGACCTCCAAAACCATCCATTTTACCTAAGTTAGCTCTAAAACGATCTATACTTAGCTTTGTTTCCCCCCAAAATGACCTAAGTTAGCTCTATGCTTAGTTAACCAGGTTTGCTCAATAATGACATGTACTTAGCTTACTTATGTCAAAAATGGCATAATTAGCTTAGTTAGCTCATAAACAATCCATTTTTACCTAAGTTAGCTCTAAAATGACCCATTTTACCTTAGTTAGCTCATAAATGATCCATTTTACCCAAGTTAGCTCTAAAATGACCCATTTTACCTAGACTAGCTCCAAAATGATCCATTTTACCTATGTTAGCTCTAAAATGACCCATTTTACCTAGGTTACCTCCAAAATGACCCATCTTACCTAGGTTAGCTCCAAAATGATGCATTTTACCCAAGTTAGCTCTAAAATGACCCATTTTACCTACATTAGCTCATAAACGATCTATTTCACCTAGGTTAGCTCACAAACGATCAATTTTACCTAGTTTAGCTCCAAAATGACCCATCACACCTAGGTTAGCTCTAAAATGATGCATTTTACCTAAGTTAGCTCATAAACGATCTATTTCACCTAGGTTAGCTCATAAACGATCCATTTCACCTAACTTAGCTCAAAAACGATCCATTTCACCTAGGTTAGCTCCAAAATGACCCATCTTAACTAGGTTAGCTCTAAAATGATGCATTATACCTAAGTTAGCTCATAAATGATCTATTTCACCTAGGTTAGCTCATAAACGATCCATTTCAACTAAGTTAGCTCATAAATGATCCATTTCACCTAAGTTAGCTCATAAATGGCATATACTTCTTCTTCTAGTCACCTTTTTCTAACTTTCTTATTTGCCATTTTGCAGATTTCATTCACTTCACGGAAGCTAGCTTGCTATGATGGAGTGCTTGTTTTTTCTTTCATTCTCCTCTAGTATTCTTCTAGCTTGCTATGATGGAACTTGCTATCTTGATGAAACTTTTCATTGTAATATGTATGGATGGAACAATGTGTATGTGCAACTTGCTATTTATGAATGGATGGAACTATATATGTATGCACGATGAAACTTATGTGCTGGATATGTCATATGTTTGCTGTTAAATAGCCATGTGAAATATATATGTCATACATTTGCTGTGAAAATTGCTGGATTAAAAAAAACAGAAAAAAAAGAGGCACCTTTGCCGTCAGCCGCTGATGGCAAAGGCTCCTTTGCCGTCTGCCGCGGACGGCAAAGAAGCCATGCGGCGGCCACCTGTGCTCCCTGGGAGCTGACCATTTGGTCAGTTTGCCTACAGCGGCGGACGGCAAAGGCTTTGCTTACAGTGGCAGACGGCAAAGAATGCCCACATTTGCCTACAGCAGCAGACGGCAAAGGCTTGTCCCGCAGTGACGTCCAGCTGACGTCATTCGACGGACGGCAAAGGCCGGATGCTCTTTGCCGTCAGCGGCGGACGGACGGCAAAGGCTGCCGTTAGCCGCCTAACGGACTAACAGCACATTTATTGCCGTCGGCTTTCTCTTTGCCGTCAGCTGCTGATAGCTAAGGCCCCTTTGCCGTCCGCTTCAAAAAGCAGACGGGAAAGAAGCTCTTGGCCGATCCCTACTTTGCCGGAGCCTTTTGCCGTCCGTGGCAGACGGCAAAGGCCTTTGCCATCCGCCATCCTTGCCTTTGCCGTCTGCCGTGGCAGACGGCAAAGTAGCTGATTCCTGTAGTGGTTGGAGAAGGAGGTGGAGGCGGCGAAGGCATCCCACGCCAAGCTCGTCTCCGAGGAGAAAGTGTTGGGGAATGTAGCATGCAATTTCAAAAAAATTCCTACGATCACACAAGATCCATCTAAGAGATGCATAGCAACGAGAGGGGAAGAGTGTGCCACGTACCCTCATAGACCGAAAGCGGAAGCGTTAGGTTAACGCAGTTGATGTAGTCGAACGTCTTCACGATCCAACCGATCTAGTACCGAACATACGGCACCTCCGAGTTGAGCACACGTTCAGCTCGATGACGTCCC
The DNA here is from genome assembly GCF_018294505.1 of Triticum aestivum. Lineage (NCBI taxonomy): Eukaryota > Viridiplantae > Streptophyta > Magnoliopsida > Poales > Poaceae > Triticum > Triticum aestivum. The sequence continues at coordinate 335,132,731 of NC_057811.1, read as the reverse complement.
TCGAACTCTTGATCCAGCAGAGGGTCGTGGGAGAGTTTCATCAGCATGACGGTGTGGTGACGGTGATGGTGATATGATCCGCGCAGGGCTTCACCTAAGCACTATGACGCTATGACCGGAGGAGTAAGCTGTGGAGGGGGCACAGCACACGGCTAAGAGAACAACTGTTGTGCATTGGGGTGCCCCTGCCCCCGTATATAAAGGAGGGGAGGAGGAGGCCAGCCACCAAGGGGCGCGCCAAGGGGGGTGGTCCTACTAGGACTCCACTCCTAGTAGGATTCGGCCCCCCTTTTTTTCCTTCTTCCGGAGGGGGGAAAGGGGAAGGGAGAGGGAAGAGGAGAAGGAAAGGTGGGGCGCCCCCCTCCGCTAGTCCAATTCGGACTCCCTATGGGAGGGGAGCGCGACCACCCCTTGTGGGCTGCCTCCCCTCTCCCCTAAGGCCCATGTAGGCCCAATATTTCCCCGGGGGGTTCTGGTAACCCCTCGGTACTCTAATAAATATCCGAAATGTCCCGAAACCATTCCGGTGTCCAAATACTATCGTCCAATATATCAATCTTTACCTCTCAAACATTTCGAGACTCCTCGTCATGTCCGTGATCTCATCCGGGACTCCGAACAATCTTCGGTCACCAAAACACATAACTCATAATACAAATCGTCATCGAGCACTAAGCGTGCGGACCCTACGGGTTCGAGAACTATGTAGACATGACCGGGACACATCTCCGATCAATAACCAACAGCGGAACCTGGATGCTCATATTTGTTCCTACATATTCTACGAAGATCTTTATCGGTCAAACCGTAATAACAACATACATTATTCCCTTCATCATCGGTATGTTACTTGCCCGAGATTCGATCATTGGTATCATGATACCTACTTCAATCTCGTTACCGGCAAGTCTCTTTACTCGTTCTGTAATGCATCATCCCATAACTTACTCATTTAGTCACATTGCTTGCAAGGCTTATAGTGATGTGCATTACCGAGAGGGCCAGAGATACCTCTCCGATACTCGGAGTGACAAATCCTAATCTTGATCTATGCCAACCCAACAAACACCTTCGGAGACACCTGTAGAGCATCTTTATAATCACCCAGTTATGTTGTGACGTTTGATAGCACACAAGGTGTTCCTCCGGTATTCGGGAGTTGCATAATCTCATAGTCAGAGGAATATGTATAAGTCATGAAGAAAGCAATAGCAATAAAACATAACGACCATTGTGCTAACCTAACCGATGGGTCTTGTCCATCACATCATTCTCCTAATGATGTGATTTCGTTTATCAAATGACAACACATGTCTATGGCTAGGAAACTTAACCATCTTTGATTAACGGGCTAGTCTAGTAGAGGCTTACTAGGGACACAGTGTTTAGTCTATGTATCCACACATGTACCAAGTTTCCGGTTAATACAATTATAGCATGAATAATAAACATTTATCATGATATAAGGAAATAACATAATAACTTTATTATTGCCTCTAGGGCATATTTCCTTTTGTCTCCTACTTGCACTAGAGTCAATAAACTAGTTCACATCGCCATGTGATTTAACACCAATACTTCACATCTTTATGTGATTAACACCCATAGTTCACATCGCCATGTGACCAACACTCGAAGGGTTTACTAGACTCAATAATCTAGTTCATGACATCCGCCAAAAAAAATCTAGTTAACGTCGCTATGTGATTAACACCCAAGAGTAATAAGGTGTGACATTCTTTTGCTTGTGAGAGAAGTTTTAGTCTACGGGTCTGCCACATTCAGATCCGTATGTATCTTGCAAATTTCTATGTCTAGAATGCTCTACATGGAGCTACTCTACCTAATTGCTCCCACTTTCAATATGTATCTAGATCGAGCCTCAGAGTCATCCAGATTGGTGTCAAAGCTTGCATCGACGTAACTCTTTACGACGAACTCTTTATCACCTCCATAACTGAGAAATATTTCCATAGTCCTTTAAGGATAATTTTGACCACTGTCAAGTGATCTACTCCTCTATCACTATTGTAACCCCTTGCCAAACTCATGGCAAGGTACACAATAGGTCTGGTATACATCATGGCATACTTTATAGAACCTATGGCTGAGGCATAGGGAATGACTTTCATTCTTTCTCTATCTTCTGCCGTGGTCGGGTTTTTAGTCTTACTCAACTTCATACCTTACAATTCAGGCAAGAATTCCTTCTTTGACTAATCCATTTTGAAATCCTTTCCAAATCTTATCAAGGTATGTACTCGTCGAAAGTCTTATCAAGCGTCTTGATCTATCTCTATGGATCTTGATGCCCAAATATGTAAGTAGCTTCACCGAGGTATTTCTTTTGAAAAACTCATTTCAAATACTCCTTTATGCTTTCCAGAAAATTCTACATCATTTCTGATCAACAATATGTCATTCACATATACTTATCAGAAAGGTTGTAGTGCTCCCACTCACTTTCTTGTAAATACAGGCTTCACCGCAAGTCTGTATAAAACTATATGCTTTGATCAACTCATCAAAGCACAAATTCCAACTCCGAGATGCTTGCACCAGTCCATAGATGGATCGCTGGAGCTTGCACATTTTGTTAGCACCTTTAGGATTGACAAAACCTTCTGGTTGCATCATATACAACTCTTCTTTAATAAATCCATTAAGGAATGTAGTTTTGATATCCATTTGCCAGATTTCATAAAATGCGGCAGTTGCGAACATGATTCGGACACACTTAAGCGTCGATATGAGTGAGAAAATCTCATCGTAGTCAACACCTTGAACTTGTCAAAAACCTTTTGCGACAATACGAGCTTTGTAGATAGTAACACTACTATCAGCGTCCGTCTTCCTCTTGAAGATCCATTTATTCTCAATGGCTTGCCGATCATCGGGCAAGTCCACGAAAGTCCATACTTTGTTCTCATACATGGATCCCATCTTAGATTTCTTGGCCTCAAGCCATTTTGCGGAATCTGGGCTCATCATTGCTTTCTCATAGTTCGTAGGTCTATCATGGTCTAGTAACATGACTTCCAGGACAAGATTACCGTACCACTCTGGTGCGGAACGTGCTCTGGTTGACCTACGAGGTTCGATAGTAACTTGATATGAAGTTTCATGATCATTATCATTAGCTTCGTCTCTAGTTGGTGTAGGCATCACAGGAACAGACTTCTCTCATGAGCTACTTTCCAAATTGAGAGAATGTACAATTACCTCATCAACTTCTACTTTCCTCCCACCCACTTCTTTCGAGGGAAACTCCTTCTCTAGAAAGGATCCATTCTAAGCAACAAAGATTTTTGCCATCGGATCTATGATAGAAGGTGTGCCCAATAGTTTCTTTTGGGTATCCTATGAAGATGCACTTCTCCGATTTGGGTTCGAGCTTAGCAGGCTGAAGCTTTTTCACATAAGGATCGCAACCCCGAACATTAAGAAACGACATCTTAGGTTTCTTGCCAAACCACAGTTCATATGGTGTCGTCTCAACAGATTTAGATGGTGCCCTATTTAACGTGAATGCAGCTGTCTCTAATGCATAATCCCAAAACGATAGTGGTAAATCGGTAAGAGACATCATAGATAGCACCATATCTAATAAAGTACGGTTACGACATTCGGACACACCATTACGCTGTGGTGTTCCAGGTGGCGTGAGTTGTGAAACTATTCCACATTGTTTTAAATTAAGGCCAAACTTGTAACTCAAATATTTGCCTCCACGATCAGATTGTAGAAACTTTATTTTCTTGTTACGATGAGTCTCCACTTCACTCTGAAATTCTTTGAACTTTTCAAATGTTTCAGACTTGTGTTTCATTAAGTAGATATACCCATATCTGTTCAAATCATCTGTGAAGGTCAGAAAACAACGATACCCGCCGCGAGCCTCAACACTCATCGGACCACATACATCGGTATGTATTATTTCCAATAAGTCATTAGCTCGCTCCATTGTTCCGAAGAACGGAGTTTTAGTCATCTTACCCATGAGGCATGGTTCGCAAGTATCAAATGATTCATAATCAAGTGATTCCAAAAGTCCATATGGAGTTTCTTCTTGCGCTTTACACCAATATGACCTAAACGGCAGTGCCACAAATATGTTGCACTATCATTATCAACTTTGCATCTTTTGGCATCAATATTATGAATATGTGTATCACACGATCGAGATTCAATAGACCATTCACATTGGGTGTATGACCATAGAAGGTTATATTCATGTAAACATAATAACAATTATTCTCTGACTTAAATGAATAACCGTATTGCAATAAACATGATCTAATCATATTCATGCTCAACGCAAACACCAACTAACATTTATTTAGGTTCAACACTAATCCCGAAGGTAGAGGGAGTGTGTGATGGTGATCATATCAACCTTGGAATCACTTCCAACACACATCGTCACTTCGCCCATAACTAGTCTCTGTTCATTCTGCAACTCCTGTTTTTAGTTACTAATCTTAGCAACTGAACCGGTATCAAATACCCAGGGGTTACTATGAACACTAGTAAAATACACATCAATAACATGTATATCACATATACCTTTGTTCACTTTGCCATCCTTCTTATCCGCCAAGTTTTTGGGGTAGTTCCACTTCCAGTGACCATTTACTTTGCAGTAGAAGCACTCAATTTCAGGCTTGGGTTCAGCTTTGGGCTTCTTCGTGGGAATGACAACTTGCTTGCCATTCTACTTGAAGTTCCCTTTCTTTCCCTTTGCCATTTTTCTTGAAACTAGTGGTATTGATAACCTTCAAGACTTGATGCTCTTTCTTGATTTCTACCTTCGCCGATTTCAACATCGCAAAGAGCTCGGGAATCGTTTTGTCATCCCTTGCATATTATAGTTCATCACGAAGTTCTAGTAAGTTGGTGATAGTGACTAGAGAACTTTGTCAATCATTATCTTATCTAGAAGATTAACTGCCACTTGATTCAAGCGATTGTAGTACTCAGACATTCTGAGCACATGCTCACTGGTTGAGCTATTCTCCTCCATCTTGTAGGCAAAGTACTTGTCAGAGGTCTCATACCTCTCGACACGGGCATGAGACTGAAATACCAATTTCATCTCTTGGGACGTCTCATATGCTCCGTGGCGTTCAAAATGTGTTTGAAGTCCCGGTTCTAAGCCGTAAAGCATGGTGCACTAAACTATCAAGTAGTCATCATGCTGACCTTTGTCAAATGTTCATAACGTCTACATCTGCTCCTGCAATAGGTCTGTCACCTAGCGGTGCATCAAGCACATAATTCTTTTGTGCAGCAATGAGGATAATCCTCATATCACGGACCAAGTCCGCATCATTGCTACTATCATCTTTCAACTTATTTTTCTCTAGGAACAAATCAAAAATAAACGTGGAGCTACATCGCGAGGTATTGATCTTAATTTGAAAATACTATCAAGACTAAGTTCATGATAAATTAAAGTTCAATTAATCATATTACTTAAGAACTCCCACTTAGATAGACATCCCTCGAGTCATCTAAATGATCATGTGATCCAAATCAACTAAACCACGTTCGATCATCACGTGAGATGGAGTAGTTTTCAATGGTGAACATCTCTATATTTATCATATATACTATATGATTCACGTTCGACCTTTTGGTCTCCAGTCTTCTGAGGCCATGTCTGTACATGCTAGGCTCGTCAACACTACAGAAAAAACACATCCGTGCCATTTTGGGCCGAACGAATTTTTTTCTGTCATGCTTATGACACTTGTATGACGATAATTGTGACAAAACCCGGTATCATCATAGATGTGGTGGGATCCTACTTCTATGACAAAAATTCATGACAGGAAATGGGCTTTTCGTCCTGGGCGGGCCGGAGACACAGCTGCATGACATTCTTTGGGCCGTCCATGACGGAAAAAACCATGGTAGAAGCGAGGGCGAGGAAAATATCGGGGGAGTTCCCGGTTACGGTGGGTGGTTGGGGGCCGAGCGATGCGTGTTTCTCTCGTACGTACGCGTGTGTGTGCGACGCGTTGCGCTCTAACTGAACCCAAGCAAGGTGTTACGCTCTAACTGAACCGGAGCGATTGCACTGCAGGCTATGCGTTACTGAACCCGAGCGACCAATCCATCCCTTGCTGTTAACTAAACCCGAGTGATTCCTTCGCTACTGCTGCTAACTGAAGCCGATCGATGCTGCCTCTGTATGAACAGTGAGCATTGTTGGGGGGTTTGGATGAACAGTTCCCGGTGGGGGGTTGGATGAACAGGACCCCGTGGTAGTAGAGGCCGTTGCCGCTAGGTGAACAGGACCCCGATCGATCGAGCCGGTGGATGAACAGGACCCCGTGGAGCGCTGGATGAACAAGACCCCGTGTAGGGCTGGTTGAACAGTAGCCGGTGGAGGGCTGGTTGAACAGTAGCCAGTGGAGGGGTGGTTGAACATGACCTCGTGGAGTGGGCTGGTTGAACAGTAGCCGATGGAGGAGCATTGGAGGCTGGATGAACAGGAGCCCATGGATGAACAGTCGCAGGTGGAGGCTGGAGGAGGTTGACGGTGGATGAACAGTAGCCCGTGGAGGCAGTCGACGGTGGAGATGAACAGTATCCCGTGGAGTCCCATTTTGCAGTATGCCACACCCCTCCCGATGAACAGGACCCCCGTTTCGACCGTAGCGTTCCAACACAAGTCTGTTTCCTCCGTTTTGCGGTACGCCGCACCCCTCTCGATCAACAGGACCCCGTTTCGACCGTAGGAGGTCCAAGAGAAGTCGGTTTCCTCCGTTTTGCGGTACGCCAGACCCCTCTCGATGAACATGATCCCGTTTCGACCGTGGCCGATCGAACACCAAGGCCGTTTCCTCCGTTCTACGGTACGCCAGGCCTCGTTTCCATCGGTTGTTCCATCCAAGCCGGTTGGCTCCCGATGAACAGGACGCGTTCCATTGCCTCCCGATTAACACGACGCATTCCGTTGCCTCCCCATGAACACGACAATGACGCAGTTTCTCCGTTCCAACCCTGCCATGTACACGAGACCTGGCCATATGTATGTGCGAGTAGGTGTTTGAGACCCCGCCCGTATGTACGTACGTGGCCGTATTTACATGCTACATGCGCGCCTCTACTACGACACGTGCCCTTCCTTACACGGCCATGGTTCATCGCTGTAGCCTGCCGACAGACTGATCATATGTACGTACACGTTCGCGACCAGAATGACAACGCTATGTACGCTTCGACCAGGTGGGTCCCGACTGTCAAGCACTTCCTTGTGTGCGAAGATGTAGCTGGTGGGTCCCAACAGTCACGGGGGTGAATCATTTTTTCCCATAATATGAACGCACTTCCTTGCGTGCGAAGATGTAGCTGCTGGGTCCCAGCAGTCAGGGGGAAACGTTTTTTTCGCGAAATACGGTGGCCCGTCCGGTGGGTCCCCGCTGTAAGGTGGAGGAATAATTATTTTGCGCGTAATAAGGAGGCACTTCCTTGCTGCGGTCGTGGACCCAGCTGTCAGCCTCTCCACGTACAGTACTCTTCCGATGGAAGTCGTTCGTTGACCACATTGACCACGCCACATCGAGAGCACTAGGGCGGTGAACGACGGCAAGGCCTAGGAAGGGGACGACGAGGAGCCGGCCGGGAAGACGCGCCAGTGGATGCCCATGCGGAGGGGAGTACATGGGTTGACTGCTACGGCTGCGGTGTGAGGCTGCCGTCGCCGGAGAATAACAGGAGGTGTGGGTGAGTATAGACGGATGGCATGGCCAGCGGTGGCAGCACAGCCAGACATGGGAGGCAGGAGCTAGTGGCACGGCCGACGCTTGTTTGGGCAGCTGGAGCAAGAAGACCAGAGGTTGAAAAAGCACTACGGCCGTTGGATGGACATCGTATGATCACTAGAGCTAGAATCGTTCATATTGACTAAGTTGACAAAGCCCTCCGTCCCCGTCATCTTAGTAGGCCCACAAGTCAGCCTGCCACTATGGTGGGTCGAAGCTAGCAGGGGGAGTATTCATTTTTTGTGCGTAATAAGGAGGCACTTCCTTTTGTGCGAAGATATAGCTGGTGGGTCTGACCTGTCAGTGGGGGAATGTTTCTTTCACGAAATACAGAGGCCCTTCCCGTGGGTCCCAGCTGTCAGGTGGAGGAATCATTATTTTGCACGCAATAAGGAGGCATTTCCTTGCGTGCGGCCGTGGACCCAGCTGTCAGCCTCTCCACGTATAGTCCACTTCCGATGCATGTCGTTCGTTTCCCATGTTGACCACGCCGCGCAGAGAGCACCAGGGCGGTGGACGATGGCGAGGCCTAGGAAGGGAATGACACGGAGCCAGGGAAGACTCGGCAGTTGTTTCCCACTCGGAGGGGATTACGAGGGTTTACTGGTTCGTCTGCCGTCGCCAGAGAATAGCAGCAGGTCTGGGTGAGTAGAGGGATGGCTAGGCCAGCGATGGAAGAACAATGGGGTGGTGAGGCCTGCGCGGCAGCATAGCCGGCCGCGGGAGGATGCAGCAGGCAATCCCGCCGGCGCTTGTTTGAGCGGCTGGAGCAGGAAGAGCAGAGATTGAAGAAGCACGACGGCCGTTGGATGGACATCCAATAGTCACTGCTCTTGTGTCTTGACTAAGTTGACACTGCGTTGCGTGTGTGTCAACCTTTTTTTAAGGAAAGCATACGCGTCAACCTGTAGTAGGCGCACAAGTCAGCATCAAATCTATGGAAAACAGCATACATCCCATCTACCATTATTTCTAATAATTTACAGCCCATTTGCCAATTCTTAAGAATTATTTAGGAGCCCATCTTCTTTTTGTTAGCATTACACCCCATATTGTGGCCACGGTTAAAAATTATACGAAATTTCGCATATTTCGGTGCGGTCAACTGTTTTTAATCCCGAAATATTGAGTCACATTCAAACTATTTTGAAAAAATAATTTATATAAACATAAAATCCAAATAATTGTCCACGCATAAAAATCAATGGAATTTAAAATCTTGTAATGAAAAAAATTTGAAACTAATTCCCGGTTTGATGTGTTTTAAAAATGTACAGCCCATTTCTAGGCAAACTGAATGAAACTCTCCTCGTCTTGAAAGATTTACAGCCCAGCAGGGCTGATAAAGCAAGTAGGCCTCGTTTGGGTATTTCTTTAAAACAATAGAACTCGGCTAGCCATTTTCAGCAAGAAAAAACACAACTGGGCTCATGATGTGGTAAAGATAAATAAAACCCTGGCTAGACGGGCCACAGCCCCCGCACAGCCCCGTTGTTACCCTGATCCGTCACTAAAACTAGTATAAATAACAACTGCTTGTTCCTAAAAAAATTAAATAACAACTGCGTGACCTGTTGGGTCCCTCGTGTCAGCAGCTCATTGTGTAATTCTCTCGTTTATTGACTACGTTGACAATGGTGTGAGCCCCAGATGTCCAACCATTAGGACGAACCATTTTTTTGGGCTTGTAATAACAAGGCACTTGCTTGCGTACTGCCATGACACTGGTGGGTCCCCTACTGTCATCCTCTCCACGTATAGTCATCTCCTTGTTCCTCTCGGTTGTTGACGACGTTGACAATGCAAGAGGGTGGCGCACGGCGCACGGCGAGCGAACCAAGGCCGAGGACGACGGCGAGGACTCAGACGGAACAAACAGAGCCGTGGAAGATGCGCCGGTCCAGTCGCAGGCGAAGGGGAGTACGAGGGTTGACTGGTTCGGGTGCGGGTGCGTGTTGGGGCTGACGTCGCCGGAGAATAACAGGACGTGTGGGGGAATAGAGGGAGGGACTGGCCAACGTTGGAGGGTACAGTAGGGCGGCGGAGGAGCAGCCAGCAATGGGAGGCGGGAGTAGGCGGAGCCAACGGGGTGGTTTGGTTTGGGCGACTGGAGGAAGAAGACAAGAGATAGAAGATACACGACAGATGTTGGATGTCAATCCAACGGCTGGTAGGCAGAATCGTTTGTTGACTAGCTAATAAGTCGACACCACCTTTGTTGGGTATATAACTACTGAGTATAAACCGCCCAGGAAGGGCCGGGTTATGCTCATAGGGATTTACCCGTATTGAAGCCCATGGAGACAGGGAAGATGGCCCTTAACGAAGGAAATTTAACAAGAAGGCCCAGAGCCCAAAGGCGGATTAGGTCCCATAGATGTAAACGAAGGAAAGAGTAGATACCGAGCCAGACACGTTTATGAACCGGCCAGGATTCTTTGAAACCGACTGGGCGTTAACCTATGTATATAAAGGGACGACCCGGCGGCGGTTTAGGGACAAGAAACAACAGATCGAGAGCCGGGTCAAGCGTATTCGCTCCCTGGTCATCGAAACCTAGCAATACGACCTCAAACTGGATTAGGCCTTTACCTTCACCGCAAGGGGCCGAACTAGTATAAACTCCTCGTGTCCTTTATCCTATTTAACCCCTTTAAGCTAACCTTCATTGCAATGGCTCCATGACTAAGTCCTCACACTAGGACATCTGCCGTGACAATTCCACGACAGTTGGCGCCCACCGTGGGGCCAGCGCATGGTGGTTTCGAGTTCTTAAAGGGCAGCTTTGAAGGGATCAAGGGATATGTTGTGGGCCGGATGACCAAGAGTCGTCGTGGAAAGCTCTACATCGACGACGCAGGCTGGGGCACCGAGGCCGGCTCAATCGAGTACGGGTACCGGGCCCCCTTTGGTGGAATTCACGTTTTAATTGGCAAGATCGGCGAACCGGCCCCTGAGCCGGACGTCTGCACCGACATCATCGAGACGGCTTAGAGTGCAAGACCGCCCGAGTTCAGCCCGCTATGAAACGTGCCTTCGTGGGATTCATTAATGGTGCAGAGTCCGAATCGGTATCTAACGGTGAGACGGTTGTCTATTCAGATGGCAAATCACCAACCGGGGAGACCGAGTCACTGTACCAGCTGCAGGATGGTCGGTTTGGGGGCTGTTCCGATGGCGAGAGTATTCCGGACTCCCGCGAACCACCGAACCGGGTTGCAATCTTCATAGCCGGTACACAACCAGTACAGCACTCTTCAACTGAAGCGGCGCTGATTTCTGGGTCAGCAGCAGCGACGGCAGCCGGGGCAGGAGGCCCTGCACGCCCGCCGGCTCAAGTCTTGTCCGGTTTACTAGACGCCTTGACAACACTATTGACGATGGAGGTTAACCCGGAGAATCAAGATCAGCATAACGCGGAAGTCGTAAAATTGCGGGATCAGATAGCTCAAGCTAAGGAGGACCTGGCAGCTGAAGACGCCAGGATGACCGCAGAACGGGTTACATTGGATGCTCAGGCACAACGGATTCAGTCGGAGTCCTACCGGCTCATGTAAGACCAGAACACCTCAAACGAAGTCATGAGGAGGAGGCATCAGAGTCGTATGCCGTCGTTTTATGAGGGAAGAAATCCCTTTAACACGCCAGGGGCAGGAACTAGTAACCCGCAAGTGGTAGATCGGGTTCAAGCGCCTGGGACAGGAGCGCTGGTTCAGCCGCGCGCCATGGATCCGCCTCGACAGAACAATACCCCGCCGCAACATGTGCCAACACCACCGGGTCATTACTCTAATCCATTGGATAACATGATCGTAGAAGCATCACGATTGGCGGATCTTCCAGTTGAAGGCGAGTCTCCGGTGGCGGTTGAAACCCGGAGAGCTAGAGAGATGTTGCAGACGGCGTTGGTTCAGCAACAGGCTTATTCTTACAGTCGTGAAAGAATTCATTCCACCCCTCGCCCAAGCCAGAGTTACAGCAGACATATGGATGAACCGGCTGTGTCAAGCAGTGCGCGGAACCGTAACCCGCCGCGCGGACATAACCCGGCGGGCGGTGGTGCTGAGGCTCAGAATGTAGTGGATCAAGGTAGAGCACGTCGAGAGGCCGAGCTAGCAGCGCAGTATGCGGCCCGTCAACTTTCTCCGGTTCGTCCGACAACTTCGGTGGAGCCAGGTGTAACCTTTAGGAATTCGGGCGTGCCATGCTTTGTGTTGGCCATCCGTAATGAGCGTCTACCCAAGGATTTCAAGGGTCCTCGAAAAGTGCTTAACTGCACGGCCGATTTGCCTCCTGAGGCATGGGTTGAGAGTTATGAGATGGCCATGGAGTTGCTGGATGTGAGCGACACGACATGTGCTAAGTACTTCCCCTGATGCTAGATGGAACGGCACACACTTGGTTGAAGGGGCTCCCTGCCAATTCCATTGGGTCATGGGCTGAGTTAAAAGCCCGGTTTATCCAGAATTTCAAGGATACGTGCAAGCAACCTATGTCAATTGTGGATTTGGATGCTTGTGTCCAAGAAGAAGGTGAGTCGACAACCCATTGGGTGCGCCGGGTCTCGACCGTTTTACATTCATCCGATCGCATCAACGCCGGTTCAGCGGTCATATTGTTGGATAAGAATTGCTGATTTAAGCCCCTTAAGCAGAAGTTAGTGCGGCTCAAGCGCCACTTCAGTGACATGGGGGAGCTGATGGTAAGCCCCTTAAATATGCTGATTCTGATGATACCAAAGACCCCGAGTCTGACGATGATAAACCGGGAAAGGGAAAGAAGAGCAATAACACCAGAGGACAGCAGCATAATCCGGCAAGTCAAGGAGGCAATGGTAAGCGCAAAGCTGATAATAGTTTGGACTTTGTGGCAAATACCAACGCACAGAATAATGGCCAGAGTCGTAAGGGTAGACCGCCCCCACAGACCGGAGGATCAGGCATTAATCTTGAGCAGCTGTTGAATCAGCCCTGCCCAAGGCATGGTACGTGACAAAGACCATCCAATCACCTCTGGAAGGATTGTTTCATCATGAAGGAGTTCAAAAACTCAAATCTTTTCCAAGGCAACCATGGACCGGGTGGTGGCTCAAGATCCGGCTCTCAGGGTACGGGTTACGGTGGTGGCGGTTCAAGCTCTGGGTTCCAAGGTAATCAAGGCAGTCAAGGCAATCAGGGTGGTTACCATCAACAGTAGCAGTCTGGGTATCAGAGTAACCTGAAACAGTTGAATAGTGGGCAGTACCACGTCTTCACCACGAGTTTATGCAAATGGGATCAGAAGCTTCATAAAAGGGCAGTGAACTCCGTTGAACCGGCCGTTCCCCGTTATTTGCGCTGGTCTAAGCAGCCCATCGTGTGGAGTCGGGAAGATCACCTGCCCCGGTTTGATAGTCCGGGTCACCTAGCATTGGTGGTTGCACCTCAGGTTGGAGGGTACAAGTTCACCAAGGTACTCATGGACGGAGGGAGCAGCATCAATATTCTCTATTATGAGACTTTTCGTCACATGGGGTTGACAGATAAGAATCTTAAACCGTCGAACACTGTTTTCCATGGCATGGTGCCTGGTAAGTCGGCATATCCAGTTGGTAAGATAGCTCTGGAAGTTGCTTTCGGAGATGATCATGACTCCAGATCAGAGACCTTGACTTTTGAAGTGGTGAAAATCAAAAGCCCTTATCATGCTCTGTTTGGACGGCCGGCTTATGCTAAGTTCCTGGCCAGGCCCTGTTATGTTTATCTGCAGCTCAAGATGCCGGGTCACAAGGGGACCATCACCGTACATGGAAGCCGCAAGATAGCTTTGGAGTGTGAAGAGGGCGATGCAACTTATGCTGAGTCGGTTTGTGCAACGAAGGAGTTAAAGTTTTATAAGGACAATGTTGATCCGGCTGATGTGACTTCTTTGAAAAAGCCAACTACAGAGCATGATCCGGCCTTGAAATTTAAATCAGTTGATGAGACTAAACTAGTTGATTTTGTTCCTGGCGAGTTATTCAAGCAGTTCAGCATCAGTGCTAATCTGGATCCGAAATAGGAAAGCGTGCTCATCGAGTTCATCCGTGAGAATCGGGACATCTTTGCATGGAAACCTTCTAACATGCCAGGTGTACCGAGGGAACTCGCTGAGCACACTCTCAATATTGATCCCAAGTTTAAAGCGGTCAAGAAATATCTTCGGCGCTTCAATGAAGAAAGGCGCAAAGTCATTGGTGAGGAGGTAGCCTGACTCTTGGCGGCTGGGTTTATTGTTGAAGTTTTTCATCCTGAGTGGTTGGCTAACCCGGTGCTGATACTTAAGAAGAATGGCACCTGGCGCATGTATGTGGATTACACGGATTTAAACAAGGCTTGTCCAACTGGTCCTTTTTCTCTCCCTCGTATTGATCAGATTATCAATGCTATGGCGGGTTGTGAGCGGTTGAGCTTTTTGGATGCTTATTCTGGTTATCATCAGATCAAGATGGCAGTTAAGGACCAGGAGAAGACAACTTTTATAACTCCCTTTGGAGCCTTCTGCTATGTGTCTATGCCTTTTGGGCTCAAGAGTGCCCAGGCGACTTATCAGCGATGTGTGCAGAATTGTCTTCATAATTAAATTGGGCATGATGTTCATGCTTATGTGGATGATATTGTGGTGAAATCCAGGAAGGAGACATTGATAGACGATTTTAAGGAAACCTTTGATAATCTCCGGGTTTATAAGATGATGCTTAACCCGGCCAAGTGTGTCTTTGGTGTACCGGCAGGCAAGCTCTTGGGTTTTCTGGTGTCTAACAGGGGCATTGAAGCTAATCCGGAAAAGATCAAGGCCATTACTTCTCTGGCTAAACCGGCGTGTATCAATGATGTTCAAGGTCTGGCGGGTCGTATTGCGGCACTGAGCCGGTTCATAAGCCTGTTGGGGGAGAAGGCTATCCCTCTGTATCAGATGATGAAAAAGACAGATAATTTTGTCTGGAGTGATGTAGCTAATGCAATGTTTGAGGATTTGAAGAAGCAGTTAGCCAAGCCACCCATTCTTTTTTGCTCTGGTTGATAAAGAGCCATTGTTGTTATATGTGGCTGCCAATGCCCGGGCTGTTAGTGTGGCTATTGTGGTGGAACGGAAGGAGGCAGGCAAAGAATATCCGGTCCAACGGCTGGTTTACTACATCAGCGAGGTGCTTATTGAGTCCAAGCAGAGGTATCCTCATTGGCAGAAGCTTGTATATGGGGTGTTCATGACCAGTTGGAAGCTTAAGCAATATTTTTTGGGTCATCCCATCACTGTGGTCATTTCTGCTCCTTTGGGGGATATCATTCAGAATAGAGAAGCCACATGTCGGATAGCCAAGTGGGCCATCGAACTTGGACCTCATGGTTTGAAGTATATGCCTCGTATGGCCATCAAGTCTCAAGCACTGGTGGATTTCATCAATGACTGGACAGAGCTGCAGATGCCCGAGGAAAAGCCAGATAACACGTATTGGACTATTCACTTTGATGGGTCCAGGCAATTGGAGGGCTCGGGGCTGGAGTTGTGCTAGCTTCCCCTCGAGGTGATAAATTTTTTATGTTCTCCGTTTGATGTTCCCTTGCACTAACAATGCAGATGAATACGAAGCCTTACTCCATGGACTTTGGATGGCTAAGGAGATGAACTTAAGCCTGGTAAGGTGCTTTGGCGATTCAGACTTGGTGGCTCAACAAGTCTCTGGTACTTGGGATTCCAAGGACCCACTCATGGCGGCTTATCGGCGAGAGGTGGATGTTATTGCTGGTCACTTCAAGGGTTATCAAGTTGAGCATGTTGACCGAGGAAGAATGAAGCGGCTGATGCTTTAAGCCGGTTGGGTTCTCAACGTAAACCGGTGCCACCTAATGTCTTTCTTGACGTTCTTCATAACCCGTCGGTCAAGTTACCCACAGAGGAGGATTTGGCTGTTCCTGACCGGGAAGCTCAGTTGGTGTCGGCTCTTCATGTTATCCCTGATTGGACAGTTCCATATTTGGCATATATGACCCGGGGCGAGTTACCTGAGGATGAAACTTTGGCCAGGCAGATAACTCGCCGGTCCAAGTCAATGACTATTGTCAATGGGGAGCTACATCATCGCAGTGTCACAGGGGCGTTTCAACGTTGTGTTTCACCTGAGGAAGGTTGTGAGATTCTGCGTGAGATTCATGAAGGAGATTGTCGCCATCATGCTGGTTCTAAGTCTCTTGTGGCCAAGGCTTTTCGTCATGGGTTTTATTGGCTAATAGCTCATGCTGATGCTGAAGATTTGGTCAGTAAATGTGATGGATGTCAGAAGTTTTCACGACGGGCCCATGTACCAGCTCAAGAGTTGAGGATGATTCCAATTACTTGGCCGTTTGCAGTCTGGGGGCTTGACATGGTTGGACCTTTTAAGAGGTCCAAGGATAAGAAGACCCACCTTTTGGTGGCGGTTGATAAGTTCACTAACTGGGTCGAGGCAGAGCCGGTCAGTAAGTGTGACGCGGAAATGGCGGTTCCGCTTTGGCTTTCCACACAGCATTATAACAGACAATGGCACTAATCTCTCCAAGGGTGCTATGAAAGAGTTTTGTCAACGTGAGCACATCCGGCTTGATGTGTCATCAATGGCTCACCCCCAATCTAATGGTCAAGCTGAGAGAGCCAATCAAGAGATCCTGAGAGGCATCAAGCCCCGGCTTATGGTTCCTTTGCAGTGGACGCCGGGTTGTTGGGTGGAGGAGTTACCTTTCGTGTTATGGAGCATTAATACCACCCCAACAGATCTACGGCTTACACGCCTTTCTTCATGGTTTATGGAGCAGAGGCAGTTCTCCCTAGTGACATACGTCATGACTCACCTCGGGTGGCGGCTTACGTTGAAGATGATAATGAAAAGGCACGTCAGGAAGCACTTGACCTGTTAGATGAGGAGCATGACATCGCGGCGGCTCGTTCGGCGATTTACCAGCAAGATCTGCGCCGTTACCACAGCCGCCGGTTTAAAACCAGAACTTTCCAAGAGGGCGATTTGGTGCTCCGGCTTATCCAGTGTCAGACTGATATGCACAATTTATCCCCACCTTGGGAAGGACCCTTTATGGTCAGCAAGAATCTGAACAACGGGCCATACTACCTTATCGATGTTCGAGACCACAAGGACTCACACACGTCGGAAGAAGAGACTCATCGGCCGTGGAACATTGCTCATCTTCGGCCTTACTACACCTGAACCATAGGCTCTCCTTATGTACATATTTTTGACAAGGTATATATTATAATCAATATAATAAACCGGCATCCCTGAAGCAGGGCCTCTGTCGTTTTTTCTTAAATGAGTTTTTGGTTACATGGGGGCTTCCGGCTTATGCATGAAGTTATGATTACCCTTTGAACCGGCCTATAAGCCAATTGGAAAAACAACTTGGGGGCTTGCTACCCAGGTTAAAAGGACCAGAGAGAGTCTGTTGTAAAAGCACAACTCAAACATAGGTGCCCCTTGAGCACAGCTCACAACATTACTTGGGGGCTCTTTTTGTTCTAAAGAACAAGAGTTGCTATAACCCTTGTGATTGGCTTAAAAGCCAGGCTTGGAAGCCAGGTGTATTCACCTAAACCCCGGGTTATGCTGCCTTTTTAAGTAAGCCACTCCACCCAGGTATTGCTGGAATGACCCGCCGAACGTTTGACAAGTCATTCTTATGAAGACCCTGAACTTGTTAAAGTTAAAACGACGGATGGTTAATGTGAGGTCCATCTTATAAGGTTGGTAAAATGGTTTAACTCAGTGGCCTGGCAGCCCATGAAAAGCCTCGATTTTGGGCCTGGCAGCCCATGAAAAGCCTCGCTTCTCCTGCCTTTTTTCGCTTGTTTTTATTCAAACAGATTTTTTTAAAGGTTTATTTGAGGAGGCTTATAAAGCTTTATGACCATAATTCGCCGGTGTTTATTAACCCGACCTGGCTTTTGACTATAAGTCACCAGTATGGATTAAGGTAATATCCGGTGTTTATTAACCCGGCCTGGTTCTATTCATAAGCCAGCAATCTATGATAATTCCCAGTGCTCAAAATTTGGGGTGTTACCCTTATTGCACTACTTTAGCAAATCAATAGTGATAAGGTATCACAGGTATGCTGTATGATCAATTATATATGGTTATTTCTTAAGTAGAGCCTTGGTTATAAACTATGTTAGTTTTCCATGGTTTCATATTGGTCATTATAACCCGTCTAGCGGTAAACCGCCAGGACGCTGTAAAATTGTTATATGCAGGAACAGATTCAACAAAATTGGTAATCTCATAAGCATACGCGGCATATCTTACTATGGCGGATTAACAGTGTCATGCAAAGTAAATATGCACGATGGCATAGCAGATCAAGAGTTTTAACTAGCCTATTACAAGGCGTTTTGATGCCCAAAAGAATAATTGTTTTTCATCCAGTCTTGTAGAAGGCAAAAGCTAAACCGACCCCCGGATTATGAGTCTTGGCCGGGCTGACTTGAAGGTTGCGGATCATCCTGCGCCGGTTCATCCTCCTCTTCTCTACCCAGTTGCTGGAAGTCAATGGTTGACCAATCGATCCCATTTAAGGCTTTGAAAATAGCTTCATCACTTATAAGTGTGGAGGGATCAACATCAGGGGCATAGGTATGCTTACGGATTGGCGGAATAAGAGTTGGAGCATCATAAGTTGGCGCATTAACTCTCTTGTCGTTGGCATCATAAATCGACTGATAATGTGAGAGATCAGTCTCTTCAGCCAATTTGCTAGCCAATGGACGCATTTCCCTCGTTAAGGCTCTGAGGTCGTCATTATCAAATTCTGACCCGTCCTCCTTTATGCTTGGGTAGCCATTTCCAACATCGGCCGGATCAAGACCAGATATCCATGCTTTGGCCCGAGTTAATGCAGTCAGAGCACCTACCCTAGCAGCTGATTTCTTCAGTTCTTCAAACCGGGCAGGCATCATAGCCAGCCTTTCCAACGTCTCCTTGATCAAGCTTGGGGGCGGTTTATTATGTGAGGCTGTGCAGATGACCCGTTGTACGCCGATATATAACTGATCTATAAGTGTATAGGCAGCTTTCAGTTTTTGACGCATATCCGAGCCAAGATGAGCAATGCGACTTCCTGCATTATCAAAAACATCGGTAAACCGACAGTTTCATAGATACTACATGTTTTAAGTTTATGAAGAAGTTTTTTACCAAACACAGCAGAGGTCATGGCATTTATTTGTCGTTTCAAGCCAGTTAGCTCCTCTGCTACCGGATTAAGGGCCGCTTCAGCGTCCTCAGCCCTCTTCAGCAGATTTGCTTTCTCTGTGTCCCAGCCTGCCCGCTCGCTCTTGAAGCTCTCCTTCAGTTTTTCTATGGCTGCTAAAGCGTTGGTCAGCTCTTCCTTGGCCTTGGAAGTTTCTGCTTGTTGAGTTTTGATATTTTCTTGAAGGTCGGCGATTTGGGATTCTTTTTTGCTAAGCTCAGCCTGCAAGAGACATGCAATTTGTGTTTGCAGTACATATTTGAACTCCCAAGCACATGACAAGTCATACACTTGGCACTTGGGGGCTAATGTCTATTGCTTCTTCTCAAGAAAATTTACAAGTCCCAAGCTCAATACAAGTATTATTCTTGGCACTTGGGGGCTAATGCATATTTGTTCAAGTTAAAACTATGGATTTTTTCTTCCATCAATCAGCTTGGTGGTCCATCGGTTTACAAAGGTGTTCAATGAGAATTTTGAGTCCTACAGTATAAAGTCCCGGTTTATCTTGAAAAGATAAGCTGACCCTTGAGGGCTACACAGGTGAAATTGAAGAATTGTTATTCTAAAGTCCCGGTTCATCTTGAAAAGATAAACAGGCCCTTGGTGGCTACACATGCAGAGTTGAAGTATTGTTATTTTACAAGTCCCGGTTCTTATCGGTATTATAAACCGGCCCTTGGGGGCTACTGGAGTTGATAGCTTAAACCGGTCATAAGGGAAGAGTAATTATGCAGAGATTAGCAGCATTTACCTCATATCGCTCCTTCATCATATTCACTAAACCGGCTTCATAGTCACCGCTTGTGTACAAACGGTTTAAAAACCCAGAATGGATATCTTGGGCACTGAGGTGGGCATAGCTTTCCAAATCTATTTTCCACTTGCCCTTGTCAACAGCAAAGAGTTCTTGTTT
Source organism: Triticum aestivum (assembly GCF_018294505.1). Classification (NCBI taxonomy): domain Eukaryota; kingdom Viridiplantae; phylum Streptophyta; class Magnoliopsida; order Poales; family Poaceae; genus Triticum; species Triticum aestivum. Next base: position 335,112,791 of record NC_057811.1, on the reverse strand, counting down.
GGCACTATGTTTTGAGAGAGCAATGGGGTTGCCAGGGGTTGTGTAGCCAAAGCCAGTAACTACAACATCATCCGTTTTGTCATCAGCAGCTTTGACAGGGCTTGGCGGTTTATCAGCAGCTTTGACTGGGCTTGGCGGATTATCAGCATGACCCGTCGGATCAATTTCCATCTGTTCCACAAGGATTTCATGATCTTGCGGTGGCGGATCATCAAGAATAGCGTCAGCATTTGGTTCAAAATGTTCTGGGGTCTTTTCCAGATCAGTTGTCGTGTTATCATCAGCTGGTTTATTCAACTTGGCCTTTTTGCTGGGTCTGGCCTTGGCTCTGAAAGGGTCGAACATAAAGGTTAGTATAGTAGGCAAACATAAGGTATAAAGGGTTAGTTTGATATGCTCACCCAGGAACAGTTTTGAGGGGCGGAAGTTGTGTCCCTGTGTACTCGCCAGAAGACGAATGAGAAGTTCCCTGATAGTTTGAATCAGACGGATTAAGAGGTTGTCGGAAATAACCTGCCTTGAGATAAGATGTGTCAGAAATATGAGAGACCTCTGGGCGGCGTTTACGAACCGGCGTGTCCGGTAAACCGGACGAGGTGACCACATGGCCACTATGCCGGGTTGTGCGGCGAGCTTCGTGTTGCTATTTCTTCAAAAGAGAGTTTTGATCCAAGTGAGCTAGGGGGTGAGAAAATCTTACTTTCCGGCTTGCTTGTCGGGTTTTCTGTGTGGGCAGACGGTCTGAACCAGATGAGAGAATAATTACCTCTGCGTCACTTGCGTGGCTAGCTTCCGCATTGTCCTAATAACAATCATTGTCAATGAGGTGTATGAAAAATTAGCCAAGTGAATCAAGTTCTACCTCTGACTCCGGATTATCATCATCAATGATTAATTTGGAAGATTCGGCGGTTTTCTTCTTGGCAGGTTTCTTGGTCACCTTGGTCTTGGCGCGAGGCGTTTTTGCCGGTTTATCCTGCGACTTCCTCTTCCAGAATGGATCATCGCCCTGTTAAAGATTGAAAGGGTCATAATGGAATGTTACAAATACGGATCAACACAAGAGTTAGGCAATTCTTACAACTGGCGGTTTATTGGTAGCACAGAAAGGATTAAGCCTTGTTTTACTGCAGTCGGCCACCGGTTCATCCAGCATTTTCTTGACAGATTCAGTAATTTCAGCATCAGTCAGTTGAATGTTAGTGTGCCGTTGAGGGTCTTTGACATCTCAGGTGTACTCACACATTAAACCAGAACGACGGCTTAAAGGCAATATGCTCCAAGAAACCAAGCATCAGACGAAATCAATGCCTGTTAAACCGTTTGCCACAAAGGCCATGAGCTTTGAAAGCTGTGGGGCATATTTGGCCCGTTCCTTTGCATTGAGCCTTTGGGGGAGCGGATGTGTACCGGCAAGCCGGTGAGCATGGTAGCCCGGCAGAGGGGTTTCACTAGCTGGAGAGGTGTCTTGGCAATAGAACCAAGTTTGATTCCAATCCTTGGGGTGGCTGTGATGCTTGGCGTGAGGGAAGCTGACATCTTTCCTTTTTTGAATTGACACCCCGCCAAGTTCAGTATTGGGCCCGTCAGTAAACTCAGTACGGCAGTTTAAGTAGAAGAAATCTCTGAACAGTTCGACTATGGGCTTTTCTTGTAAGTAAGCTTCATAGAAAACTTGAAAGTTGCAAATATTGGACACAGAGTTAGGTTCGATATCTTGAGGGTGAAGTTGGAAGAAATGAAGCACGTCATGGATTTTTTTTTTGATCCAGGAGGGTTAAACCCTCGGCTCAGATGATCAACAAACACAACCACTTCACCATCCTTGGGCTCAGGAGGATTTTCTGGATGTCATCCTTTTTTTCAAAAGCGCCAATTGCAACACATTCGTTCAGTTCTTCTTCGGTAACCCGGGACGGCACCCAATTCCAGGAATAAAAAGACTTGGCCATTTCTACGATAAACTGAAAAAATATTTATGCCCGTTTAAGGTTCATAATTGACAAGCATAAAGCGTCGCAAGTTAAGAGGCAGAAAGTGTTGAAGCATGCATAAGTGTTAAACCGGAGGTTGACGTTATCAAAGTTACAAAGATGGGCAATTGGCGGTTTAAGAGGGGACTAATGGTACCTGTCGGGTTATCTTTTTCTAAAGATTAAACCGCCTGTTCTGGTATTGAAGGTATAGATCCGAAGTTGGAAAATGACTAAGTGATGAAAAACAGGTTTCACAGATTGGTATTATAATTTTAGATCTACTGCGTGTCAGAAAAATGAAGATATTTTCAGGCCTAAATATTGGTACCGGAGCAGTTGATAAAGGTTCAGATTGTATTTTCTGCTTAAACGAGATGCACTGATGGAAAAGAGGGATTATGGTCATCGCCGTATAGGATAAAATATTAAGTTTTGAATCAAAGAACCATTACACAATGGCGAACACCGAGGAACACCGATGAACACTGAAACCCTAATGACAGATCTATGGCGGAAGAAAGGAAGGCTTACTGATGCTCATGGAACAGCGGAGAGGCGTCGTGATTTTCTGGTGCGTTCAGGGTGATGCAGCGGCCGGAGTTGAGGTCGGAGATGAAGCTTGACGGAGGCGGCTGAGCTCGAGCGCTAGGTCGACGCGAAGAAGAAGATGAGGCGAAGAGGCATGGGGGGAGTGAAAAAGACCCTCGGCCCTATTTATAAGGCAAATGGATAAGTGGCAAGTGCGGGAATCGAGGAGATTAAAAAACGGATCTGTAGACGTGCGGATGCCTCGATATTTGGAGATTCATTAAAGAAAAGGAGAGACATTAAAAATATTTCGGCTCTGTGTAATATTAATGGCAGGTGACGTCACGGCGGATTATCATGACTCCAGAAGATGACGTCACGGCGAGTTACACGGCTTTTGTGAAGGTGTTGAAGAAGGAATTTTCCTAAGTGTTGAAGATTGACATGAACAAGTTCAAATCAACCTGGGGCCTAATGTTGGGGATATAACTATTGAGTATAAACCACCCAGGAGGGGCCGGGTTATGCTCATAGGGATTTACCCGTATTGAAGCCCATGAAGATAGGGAAGATGGCGCTTTACGAAGGAGATTTACAAGAAGGCCCAGAGCCCAAAGGTGGATTAGGGCCCATAGATGTAAACCGCCATATGATATATGACTTGTATTGTAAGATAGGAAAGAGTAGATACCGAGCCGGGCACGTTTATGAACCGGCCGGGATGCTGTGAAACCGACCAGGCGTCAACCTATGTATATAAAGGGATGACCCGGCGGCGGTTTAGGGACAAGAAACAAAAGATCGAGAGCTGATACGTCTCCGTCGTATCTATAATTTTCGATTGTTCCATGCCAATATTATACAACTTTCATATACTTTTGGCAACTTTTTATACTGTTTTTTGGGACTAACATATTGATCCAGTGCCCAGTGCCAGTTCCTGTCTGTTGCATGTTTTTTGTTTCGCAGAAAACCCATATCAAACGGAGTCCAAACGGGATAAAAACTGACGGTGATTTTTTTTGAATATTTATGATTTTTGGGAAGAAGAATAAATGCGAGACGATGCCCGAGGGGGGCACGAGGCAGGGGGCGCGCCTCTGACCCTCGTGGCCACTCCGTAAGGCAGTTGGAGCCCTTCTTTCGTTGCAAGAAAGCTAATTTCTGGATAGAGATCGTGTCCAAAATTCAGCCCAATCGGAGTTACGGATCTCCGATTATAAAAGAAACGGTGAAAGGCCAGATCTGAGAACGCAGAAACAGAGAGAGACAGAGAGACAGATCCAGTCTCGGAGGGGCTCTCGCCCCTCCCACACCATGGAGACCATGGACCAGAGGGGAAACCCTTCTCCCACCTAGGGAGAAGGTCAAGGAAGAAGAAGAAGGAGGGGGGCCCTCTCCCCCTCTCTTCCGGTGGCGCCGGAACACCGCCGAGGCCATCATCATCACCGCAATCTACACCAACACCTCCATCATCTTCACCAACATCTCCATCACCTTCCCCCATCTATCTACAGCGGTCCACTCTCCCGCAACCCGCTGTACCCTCTACTTGAACATGGTGCTTTATGCTTCATATTATTATCCAATGATGTGTTGCCATCCTATGATGTCTGAGGAGATTTTCGTTGTCCTATCGGTGGTTGATGAATTGCTATGATTTGTTTAATTTGCTTGTGGTTATGTTGCTATCCTTTGGTTCCCATCATATGAGCGCGCGCGTGGATCACACCATAGGGTTAGTTATATGTTGATAGGACTATGTATTGGAGGGCAAGAGTGACAGAAGCTTCTACCTAGCATAGAAATTGATACATACGGGATCTGAAGGGGGACCAATATATCTTAATGCTGTGGTTGGGTTTACCTTAATGAACTTTAGTAGTTGCGGATGCTTGCTAATAGTCCCAATCATAAGTGCATACAATTCCAATCAGGGATGACATGCTAGCAGTGGCCTCTCCCACATAAAACTTGCTATCGGTCTAGTAAAGTAGTCAATTGCTTAGGGACAATTTCACAACTCCTACCACCACTTTTCCACGCTCGCTATACTAACTTTATTGTGTCTTTACCTAAACAGCGCCTACTTTTTATTTACTCGCTCTTTATTATCTTGCAAACCTATCCAAAAAAACCTACAAAGTACTTCTAGTTTCATACTTGTTCTAGGTAAAGCGAACATTAAGCGTGCGTAGAGTTGTATCGGTGGTCGATAGAACTTGATGGAATATTTGTTCTACCTTTAGCTCCTCGTTGGGTTCGACACTCTTACTTATCGAAAGAGGCTACAATTGATCCCCTATACTTGTGGGTTATCAAGACCTCTTTCTGGCGCCATTGCCGGGGAGTTATAGCGTGGGGTGAATATTCTCGTGTGTGCTTGTTTGCTTTATCACTAAGTAATTTTAATTTGCTGTTGTTAGTTGTTTTCTATCTTTAGTTATGGGTAGGAAACGCAAAATACCAAAAAAAAGTTGTACCTACTGAACCAATGGTTGAAGAGCCACTCAAAATCTATCACACTCCTGAAGCTTATTACTTGGATCACCTTCGATTCCTATGTGCTCGGGCTGAAACCCCAACTAGCTTAGTAGAGGGCAAATCCAGATGAGCATTCTTGTTATGTGCGACACCGCATATCTCAAAAAGGGAAACTTTTACTGGATCAAATTCATCGTTTGCAATGCTATGCTTGGAATTTATGTGAAATATATGATGTTACTTGTTGTTCTGAAAACCCTAAGAAACACCTTCCCTACCAATGTGAGTTTATCGATAATGGAATCGTGTCTTCATATGCTAAGAGTGTTTATAATTACTATGATGTTCAACAAATTGAAGAATTTGTTGCTTTTAAGGGTGCTTATGAAATTGCTTCTTTGATTGAAAAGTATGATGCTACTCTTTACAAATCTGAAAATTTTGCCATACTTAAATATTGCTATGATAATTATGCTTCTAATGCTTATGTTAAACAATATATTGAGGACTCCTCCGCTGTCCAAGAAGAGATTAATATTTTGCAGGAGTCTATGGAAGAAGAAATTGATGAAACTGTGAGCTCATTGGATGAAAAAGATGATGAGGAGAGCAAAGAACAAAAGGATGAAGAGCAGATTAGCTACCCGTGCCCACCTTCTAATGAGAGTAACTCTTCAACTCATACATTGTTTAATTTCCCTTCGTGCTTACCGAAGGATGATTGCTATGATGATTGTTATGATCCCGTGGATTCTTTTGAAATACCCCTTTTTGATGATGCTTGCTATGCTTGTGGCCAAGATGCCAATATGAATTATTCTTATGGAGATGAACTTGCTATAGTTCCTTATGTTAAACATGAAATTATTGCTATTGCACCCACATATAATAGTCCTATTATCTTTTTGAATTCTCCCGACTACACTATATCGGAGAAGTTTGTGCTTATAAAGGATTACTAGCAAAAAGGCCCGTGTGCTGCAACGGGAGAAAAAAATACCACACGCTCTTAATTTATAAAAAACGTGGTCTACAATCTGAGTATTTGTAGCTATGACCCAAATAAAGACGGTCCTTTACAAAATCGCAAGTTCAAGATTTCACATGTCTTCTATTTAAACAAGGCTTGCATGTAGACTTAATTCTATATGAATTTTGATTTTGCTAACCACATGTCCCATGTGGTCATGTAGATTTAATACATACAAAGAAATGGGCAAGTGATCTTCAATTTCGTCTCCAATCCTGATTTTGCTGAGATGTTCATCCACAATCCGGATCAGTACCGATATGGAAAAAATGGATAATGCATTGTTGATTAAGATTGCAACCCAGATAGTATTTTTTAAATGGTTAACAGGTAAAATAACATCATATTCAGACTCTATATATTTTCCCAATCAAATTCCATATATAACATGTTAAATTTGGAGTTACGGTTCAGAAGATATGAGTATTTAAAAAAATATTCGATATGTACTGTGGGTTTAATGTGAGAAACATCAGGGGGTTTTCTATAAAATAGCATGACGGACTAAGAATACATATTTCCTTTATTAGTAGGTATAGATATTGATGGGTTGCCTTTCACCGTTGCACATGATGATTTTGATGAATATAATATGCATGTGCTTGCTGCTCCTACTTGCAATTATTATGAGAGAGGAACTATATCTCCACCTCTCTATGTTTCCAACATGATAAAATTGCAAGAAACAGTTTATACTATGCATTGGCCTTTACTTTGTGTGCATGAATTGTTCTTTTATGACATGCCGATGCATAGGAAGAGAGTTAGACTTCGTTGTTGCATGATATATGTTACATTGTGCTCACTACTAAATCACAAATCATTGTTAATTAAAATTGGCTTTGATATACCTTGGGATCCGGGTGGATCCATTACTTGAGCACTATATGCCTAGCTTAATGGCTATAAAGAAAGAGCTGCCAGGGAGACAACCCGTAAGTTTTAGAGAGTCATTTATTTCTGTTGAGTGCTTTTATATAGTTTAAAAACAAAAAATAAAGAGGGGAACCCAAAACTTTTCAAAAAGAAAAGTGAAAGTGAGATAGACGAGCATTGTGAAAATGGGGGACGGCCTTGAACTTGTTCAGGCCCATGGAAACTTTGTGAATCTTAATTACAGAAACTTTTCAACAAAAATAATCATCCCCTTGTATAATTCCATTGTATTATGAAAAAAAAGTGCCAAGGTTTGCCTTTAGGATGTTTACAATGCTTGTTGGTTTGTGCGGTGCAGGACAGAAACTTTGGCTGTAGTGCGCGATTTTAAATTTTTTACTGGAGCGTCGAATGGTTCTGAAACTTTTTGCACTGTATTTCTATACAAATTTTTTATTTTTCCTAATTTTGGTAGAATTTTTGGAGTACTAGAGGTATGGTGAATGTTCATATTATTACAGACTGTTCTGTTTTAGACAGATTCTGTTTTTGATGCATAGTTTGCTTGTTTTGATGAAACTATCAATTTATATCAGTGTATTAAGCCATGAAAAAGTTATATTATTGCTAAAATGCAAAAACAAAATATGAATTGGTTTGCAACAGTAGTTAGAGTAGTGATTTTCTTTATTATACTAACGGTTCTTACCGAGTTTTCTGTTGAAGTTTTGTGTGGATGAAGTGTTCAAGGATCGAGGAGGTCTCGATGTGAGAAGAAGGAAGAGAGGCAAGAGATCAAGCTTGGGGATGCCCAAGGCACCCCAACTAAATATTCAAGGATACTCAAGCGTCTAAGCTTGGGGATGCCCCGGAAGGCATCCCCTGTTTCTTCAACAAGTATCGGTATGTTTTCGGATTCGTTTCGTTCATGCGATATGTGCAAATCTTGGAGCGTCTTTTGCATTTAGTTTTCACTTTTATTTTATCCACCATGCTGGTATGATATAGTACTTGGTTGATTTATAGAATGCTCTTTGCACTTCACTTATATCTTTTGAGTATGGCTTTATAGAATGCTTCATGTGCTTCACTTATATCATTTGAAGTTTGGATTGCCTGTTTCTCTTCACATAGAAAACCGCCATTTGTAGAATGCTCTTTTGCTTCACTTATATTTGTTAGAGCGTGGGCATATCTTTTTTTAGAAAGAATTAAACTCTCTTGCTTCACTTATATCTATTTAGAGAGATGACAGGAACTGGTCATTCACATGGTTAGTCATAAAATCCTACATAAAACTTGTAGATCACTGAATATGATATGTTTGATTCCTTGCAATAGTTTTGCGATATAAAGGTGGTGATATTAAAGTCGTGCTAGTTGAGTAATTGTGAAATTGAGAAATACTTGTGTTGAGAAATAATTGTGAAATAGTTGTGGATTGTAGAAATACTTGTGTTGAAGTTTGTGATTCCCATAGCATGCACGTATGGTGAACCGTTATCTAACGAAGTTGGAGCATGAGGTGTTCTTTGATTGCTTTCCTTATGAGTGGCTGTCGGGGACGAGCGATGGTATTTTCCTACCAATCTATCCCCCCTAGGGGCATGCGTAGTAGTACTTTGCTTCAAGGGCTAATAACCTTTTGCAATAAGTATATGAGTTCTTTATGACTAATGTGAGTCCATGGATTATACGCACTCTCACCCTTCCATCATTGCTAGCCTCTTCGGTACCGTGCATTGCCCTTTCTCACCTCGAGAGTTGGTGCAAACTTCGCCGGTGCATCCAAACCCCGTGATACAATACGCTCTATCACACATAAACCTCCTTATATCTTCCTCAAAACAGCCACCATACCTACCTATCATGGCATTTCCATAGCCATTCCGAGATATATTGCCATGCAACTTCCATCATCATCATATACATGACTTGAGCATTTATTGTCATATTGCTTTGCATGATTGTAAGATAGCTAGCATGATGTTTTCATGGCTTGTCCGTTTTTTGATTTCATTGCTACGCTAGATCATTGCACATCCCGGTACACCGCCGGAGGCATTCATATAGAGTCATATCTTTGTTCTAGTATCGAGTTGTAATATTGAGTTGTAAGTAAATAAAAGTGTGATGATCATCATTAGCATTGCCCTAGTGAGGAAAGGATGATGGAGACTATGATTCCCCCACAAGTCGGGATGAGACTCCGGACTTTAAAAATAAATAAAAGAGGCCAAAGAAGCCCAAATAAAAAAAAGAGGCCAAAGAAGCCCACCAAAAAAAGAAAAAAAAGAGAAAATAAAAAAATGAGAGAAAAAGAGAGAAGGGGCAATGTTACTATCCTTTTACCACACTTGTGCTTCAGAGTAGCACCATGTTCATCATATAGAGAGTCTCTTGAGTTATCACTTTCATATACTAGTGGGAATTTTCATTATAGAACTTGGCTTGTATATTCCAATGATGGGCTTCCTCAAATGCCCGAGGTCTTCATGAGCAAGCAAGTTGGATGCACACCCACTTAGTTTCCAGTTTGAGCTTTCATACACTTATAGCTCTTATTGCATCTGTTGCATGGCAATCCCTACTCCTCACATTGACATCAATTGATGGGCATCTCCATAGCCCGTTGATTAGCCGCGTCAATGTGAGACTTTCTCCTTTTTGTCTTCTCCACACAACCTCCATCATCATATGCTATTCCACCTATAGTGCTATATCCATGGCTTGCGCTCATGTATTGCGTGAGGGTTGAAGAGGCTGAAGCGTGTTAAAAAGTATGAACCAATTGCTCGGCTTGTCATCAGGGTTGTGCATGATTTGAATGCTTTGTGTGGTGAAGATGGAGCATAGCCAGACTATATGATTTTGTAGGGATGAGCTTTCTTTGGCTATGTTATTTTGATAAGACACAATTGCTTGGTTGGTATGCTTGAAGTATTATTGTCTTAATGTCAAATGATAGACTATTGCCTTGAATCACTCGTGTCTTAATATTCATGACATGATTAGATACATGATCAAGATTATGCTAGGTAGCATTCCACATAAAAAATTATCTTTTTTATCATTTACCTACTCGAGGACGAGCAGGAATTAAGCTTGGGGATGCTGATACGTCTCCGTCATATCTATAATTTTTGATTGTTCCATGCCAATATTATACAACTTTCATATACTTTTGGCAACTTTTTATACTATTTTTGGGACTAACATATTGATCCAGTACCCAGTGTCAGTTCCTGTCTGTTGCATGTTTTTTGTTTCGCAGAACACCCATATCAAACGGAGTCCAAACGGGATAAAAACTGACAGAGATTTTTTTGGAATATTTATGATTTTTGGGAAGAAATATCAACGCGAGACGGTGCCCGAGGGGGGCACGAGGCAAGGGGTGCGCCCCACCCCCCTGGGCGCGCCTCTGACCGTCGTGGCCACTCCCTAAGGCGGTTGGAGCCCTTCTTTCGCCGCAAGAGAGCTAATTTCTGGATAGAGATCGTGTCCAAAATTCAGCCCAATCGGAGTTACGGATCTCCGGTTATAAAAGAAACGGTGACAGGCCAGATCTGAGAACGCAGAAACAAAGAGAGACAGAGAGACATATCCAATCTCGGAGGGGCTCTCGCCCCTCCCACGCCATGGAGACCATGGACCAGAGGGGAAACCCGGGAGAAGGTCAAGGAAGAAGAAGGAGGGGGGCCCTCTCCCCCTCTCTTCCGGTGGCGCCGGAACGCCGTTGGGCCATCATCATCACCGCAATCTACACCAACACCTCCATCATGTTCACCAACATCTCCATCACCTTCCCCCATATATCTACAGCGGTCCACTCTCCCACAACCCGCTGTACCCTCTACTTGAACATGGTGCTTTATGCTTCATATTATTATCCAATGATGTGTTGCCATCCTATGATGTGTGAGTAGATTTTCGTTGTCCTATCGGTGGTTGATGAATTGCTATGATTGGTTTAATTTTCTTGTGGTTATGTTGTTGTCCTTTGGTTCCCATCATATGAGCGCGCGTGTGGATCACACCATAGGGTTAGTTGTATGTTGATAGGACTATGTATTGGAGGGCAAGAGTGACAGAAGCTTCTACCTAGCATAGAAATTGATACAAACGGGATTGAATGGGGACCAATATATCTTAATGCTATGGTTGGGTTTTACCTTAATGAACTTTAGTAGTTGCGGATGCTTGCTAATAGTTAGAATCATAAGTGCATAGAATTCCAAGTCAGGGATGACATGCTAGCAGTGGCCTCTCCCACATAAAACTTGCTATCGGTCTAGTAAAGTAGTCAATTGCTTAGGGACAATTTCACAACTCCTACCACCACTTTTCCACACTCGCTATACTAACTTTATTGTGTCTTTATCTAAACAGCCCCTACTTTTTATTTACTTGCTCTTTATTATCTTGCAAACCTATCCAAAAACACCTACAAAGTACTTCTAGTTTCATACTTGTTCTAGGTAAAGCGAACGTTAAGCGTGCGTAGAGTTGTATCGGTGGTCGATAGAACTTGAGGGAATATTTGTTCTACCTTTAGCTCCTCGTTGGGTTCGACACTCTTACTTATCGAAAGAGGCTACAATTGATCCCCTATACTTGTGGGTTATCAAGAGCCGGGTCAAGCGTATTCGCTCCCTAGTCATCGAAACCTAGCAATACCACCTCAAACTGGATTAGGCCTTTACCTTCACCGCAAGGGGCCTAACCAGTATAAACTCCTCGTGTCCTTTGTCCTGATTAACCCCTTTAAGCTAACCTTCGTTGCAATGGCTCCATGACTAAGTCCTCACACTAGGACATCTGCCGTGACAATTCCACGACAACCTTGGATAGGCTATTTCCTCGTGGGTCCCAAATGTCAGAATCCAAATCTGTCACAGTCATGCAGCCTTTCCTATGAAAATTTAAAACCCATTTGGTTTGCTAGTTTGAAATAAGTTTGTGGGTGCTGGTGGGGGCTAATCACTTGGCTTCTATAATGCATAGTGAGCTCAAGCAGCCGGTGAGAGTGATGTTATTTCCCTTGGTTGGGATTTGTTACAACATTTCACTCTAAATTAAACGAATGGCAAGCCATTTGCCTTGTTTCAAAGAAAATATGACAGTCACAACCGAGTTGAAAAGGGCAAGAACATCTAACTCCAGCTTACAAACTATACAAAAGCACGAGGGTTAATTGTTCATCAGGTTTAGACAAAACCTAGGTTGAAAAGGGCAACAACATCTAACTCCAGCACTGTTTTCGGCAGTCACAGTCAAATGGATCGGTCAGGTCCATAGAATGAACATCCTAGGTCGTAAACTTTACTGGATTATGACCAAAACATGTTGTAAATAGAAGCCCGGCACATTCAGATGCTCTTTTGCCCACCTGAAACTCCTTTTTTTGCTCTTCGATATACCCATCCGTCAAAACCATGCTGCTGATAAACTTAAGCCTGATGGACAATAGTAACCTTGCATTTAGCAGGAAGAATGTGACAAATCTAGTGCTTGCAATGTTGGCTACATATCGTTCTAGCGTTATTGTCTTCAATCGAATGTCATGAGAAGTGAGAAAATCCCGGTGCTTACGAATCCACCAATTGGTTATAACTTCCTTACCCTGTCGTGTTGCCTAAATAGACATGAAGATTGATAACAGTTAAGGTCTAAAAAAAGAGTGTGGAAAGAGCAACAGCTGAACGGTTAATTCTAGTACACTATATGCGGGCTTCCAATGTGCGTGGAATTATCACCTTTATATGCAACTTCTGCAGACATGGAAAGCATTGCAGCAAGCCAATAATCTTGTTCAGATCAAAACTATTCATTTGGATATATAAGATCTTGACAAAATCCAACACCATTGATAGGCTATCCATGGAGAAACTCTTCATTGAGCATAGAACATAATATTAGTACAAAATGTGTACTCCGAGATGATATATAACTTATGCGCAGAAATTTAAAATGCAGCTTATGGTTACAAGTGTAGATGATAATATAAAGTACCTGAAGAACTGTGGAGCCAAACACCATCTTGAATATGAGCACAAAGATCATGTATTACACCCAAGGTCTCCAGTTTAGGCGTAGAGAGGACGGTTATTTGCGACGGAGAATAACTAGAATCAAGGATGAAGCTTTAAAGTGAAGGGGCATCTTGGATGATGAGCTGCCTTCCGTCAAAAGAAATTCCAATTCTTACAAGGTTAGGCGACTTTATTTGGAGACAACCGATTCTAACTGTGAAAACAAGCACCAAGCACTCCAGGGCAGGGCAACTGGAGTGGATGATGTTGTGCAATGAGGCCTCCGATATACGAACCCGCACAAGTGAAAGTTTCTTGAGAAATGGGAGTCGAAGGTTTAGTACCAGATTGTCTGGTAGGTCGCACAGCGCAAAGGTGGCGGTGTGGAGAGAGGAGGAAAACCACGAGATGGACATCGGTGCTCAGGGCACAGGTAGATGGCGTTCGATATCTGGTAGGTCATTTCCAGGGGAATAGTAGAACTCAAGCAGCTGTAGTTCTATGAATTCAGGGGATTTCAGCCAGGCGTCCACCGTGCAGGGCATGGTATGCTTGCTCAGGTAGCATGACAGGATGCAGAGGCTTTGAACGGAGCCCTGGTGGGAGAAGATGATGGCTCTAGGGACTTCAAAATCATTGAAGAGAGATAGCTGATGATAGTCGAGATTAAGGGGCACGTCGGGCCATAGAGGGCGCCACCAAATTGAGAGGACTTGGGTGCGGCAACAATCCTTGGTGGGGATAAGCGAGATGATCTCCCCAAGGAAGGCGTCCGGGAGATCGCTGATGCGGTCCACCTGAGATTCTACGGGTTCCTGGGATCCGGTAGGGGCGGGGTCGCCGCTTCTCCCCGCGCTCCGAGTGTGGGATCTACAACAGGCGTCACTGCTAGCGGGAGCCTCATCTTCTTGGCGCTGGGGTCAGCCGACTCCATTTTCCTCGAGGGCATCGCGTCGCGCTCACGGATTTGAGCAGAGTAACGAATGACGAGCCTAGTTGTAGTGCAAGTGAAGAAGAAGGGGAGCTGGGGTTTTTCTGTAGTAGTGAGGAAGAAGGGGAGCTGGGGTTTTCTGTAGGAGTGAGGTGAGGAATTTGGGGGTACGAGTGGAGCGAGCTGACGTGAGGTGGGTGGGAGTGAGGAGGAAGAAGAGCACCCAGGTTTTGGGGGGGGGGGGCGGTGTGCTGGGTGTGGGTAGCGCCTCTCATTAAATAAATATATGGGCTTTTGAATTGATTTTATTATTTACTAGGGTGGATGGGCTGTTTTGTCTTGGGCCCAGAGAAACAATTACTACTAGTACAGTGGAGACACTCTACAGCTACCAGAAAAACAATTACTACTAGTACAGTGGATACACTACCCCTTCTGACGCCTCCGAGGTCATCGAAATGTCTCCCTCTACTGAATGTCGTTTTACTTATGTTCATCGACATGCGGGCCATGCCGCGCGTGGGTCCAAATGCCATCCACCAAATTAGAAGGCAGTATGCGGGCGGAGAGTCACCCCGGTCGTAGCGCGGCAGTAACGAGCCGTCGTATCACAAAACCCCACCTCCCCGCAGTATAAGTTTGACGGAATAGGCAACCATCATTTCACTCTTCACTGAATCCCCTTCTCCCTCACCATCTTCAAGAAAGCCAACACTCGCATCTACCACTGTTCTTCTCTCCCAACGAAGGGAAGGTAAGCGGATCCGTGATATTGGTATATTTTCATTCAGAGAAAAAAGTACTTTTGCATAGCAGTAACCGATCCTCACTCTCTTTTTTGTTTAGTTGTCATTGCGATTGTGTTTTCCTTTCAGTGGTCTCCTAGTATTCGTCAGTTTCATGATGGACGAAGGAGAACCAGCCAAAGATCTGTTGATATTGGAGCAGACGCGGGAGGCTGATCCCCACGAGATAGAGAGCTCCAAGAAGATGGAGCCAGCCATCGAGCCGACCCGAGATACGCTCACGGCCACTACAGAGATGGTCAACGCCCCGTTTGAGGTTACAGCCCCCGTGGCACTGCAGGAGCAGTTTTCCCCCTTCGTGCCCCCCCCCCCCTTGCTGAGCTTCCCAAGGTGATTTTATTCTTTGCCGATCTCGATTGTGGTTTTTCATCTAAGTATGTGGTGATGAATAATGAAAAATTCTATTAGCTTCGATGCCATGATATACATAGTGGTTTAAATAACTTGTGTCACTTATACTGGAAAGTAATTCAGAATTTGTTTCTGTTCAATTAGAGCCCTAATGTAGACAAGGATTGCGTGGTTGTACATGTCACTCGCTATGAGGCGGATGACCTGAATATACGCACTGGGAAAACAGAGTTCTTAGGCTGTTGGATCCTGAAGCCATTTGCGCTTATACCGATGTTTAGTTGTATTCCAGTCTCACTGTTGTCAGGCGTGTTGTCCAGGGTGTACTGAAGCACAAGAAGTTCAAAGCTACTCCTTCGTTTGTGAGGCATACTGTTCTTGTCAAGCTTACGCAGGAAGATGACGTGGCATGCCTCCACAAACAAGTTCATGAGTGGTAAGGCCACAAGGTTATCTTCATGAAGGTTCACCGGATTGAGCTGCTGCCGGACGTGCTCGACGATGTTCATTACAAGGTCCCTTATGTCCAGCCCAAATTAGCTCGAGGCATGAAATAGTTGCCCCAGCTATTGTTTAATAGTAGTTTGGATTATGTCTAATTATCCGAACCTTGCCTATTATCGAGCCCTCTGGGGCTAGTACTCTGTTTGAATTCGTCTATGGGAACTCCTACTACTTTTGTGTGCCCGTGAATCATGTGAGAACCATCGTAATTGTTGCTGAAACAGATGCGTCCTCACTAGTTTTTTCATGAATATGGCATGGTAAGACATAAGTTCTCACGGTTTATCATATGAGTAATGTGTGTTTGATGAAATAGAGTACTCGTTCAAGAACCGTGCACCGATGATACATAAGTACTTGTAAACATTGTTGGTGCTACCCCACTTGTAAGCAGTTGTGCAAAGCACGGCACATTGGCTCAGCTCGCTCCAACACTAGGCTATCGACCAGCTAACAATCAATAATCTGCTGTCTGACATATAAGCAACTACGTATCTTGTTACAGTGGTTCATGCAGTTAACTGAGGCCACAATGTAAATTCCAAACGTTCACACGCTAGTCCAGCGTTCATGTGGAACACTCACATTAAACTCGGCTTCATAAAAAACTTGAAAAGCATAAGTTGAGCAACTTTATACATCTCAATGATTCATAGAACATAACAAACATATACTAGTTCACAGCAAAAGACAAAGTTGTGAGAATGTTTACAAATCAGGAAAAAACAAGCAAGGCTTCTCTGAGCAAAGGGCCTCCCTAGGCAGGCTTAAATTTCCTGGAGTTCACCCTGGTTTTTCCTGGAGTTCACTCTGGAATGCTGAACTTGACCATGTAGTGTACTGACCAGCTAAAATTCTTGTCCATTCCACTAAATTTAAGCACCGCTATTTGCAGAAATAAGCAGACCACATTGCCTCTTGTCCGTGCACCTATCCCAAAAACCTCCGTGCAGCCGTGCCAGCTAGTCCTCGGTCCATGGATCAACTCGTAGAAAGTGCATTTCGGACTAGGATGCAGTTTTTTCGCTCGTCCCTGCACTGCAATCAGGAAGTAAAACGTACGAATCAACTTCTTCTAGATTGCGTTTGTCATTCTACCTAGTTACTACCAATGTAGGAATACCTGGAACACTGGAGGTTAGAGGACGGTAGCTAGGAATAGCCATCTCATTTTGTGCAGTTGTACTAAAACTGAGGTGTGTACTTTTGATTGCGCAGATAGAAACGATATGGAGACAGACATCCTATTTGTCCAAATACGAAATAGGGTTATTTAAACATTGACAGATATTTGCAGTGGCGTATGATTAACAACAGCATCTATTGTGTTATAATTGTCACTAGATTGACAGTATGAAAGTGCCCTTAAGTAAGTAGCATCACATCACATAAACACTACCACTAGATTAACATGCAGAACAATAGCATAAGTATTACTGTCATGAGAGTAGCACATGGTCAGTAAATGTGCAATCAAATTTGTGCAGTTCCACTGGGATGAAGCAATGTTAGCGGTGTGAGATTTAAGTGTAACTGCAAAAACACAATTCATGGGAAATAAAGCAAGACGAAAGCACTTCATAAAATGGTGGTGGCATTGCTTCAATTTATCGACGACACTAGACCATTAGTTATAGTGACATTAGGTGGCATTCCTTAATGCTTCATGTGATTTTACATTAACAGTAGCGATATGGGCGTAGGCACAGCAGGGGCATAAAGTGGTGAGGTACATGTGGTTGCCGAGAGCGGCAAACACTCAGGCAACATGTATGCGTTTGTCCCATTTTATATCTCCTTGGCGACATTTTCCTATGTGAGCACAGGAAATCTAGACCTGCTCATTCTCATTTGCGTTGTCCCGCAAAACCCCTCACTTTCTTTCCTTTTTCAACCAAGAGACTCCACTTACCCCCACCCTTCGCCATCCACCATGCTTTCTTCACCTTTTCAACCAAGAGACCAGTTGGGTAGCCAGTATCTACTACTTTCCCTCGTTTCCTCTTAGAACCAAGTCCTAGATTCATGCTACAGCTTTCCCACTTTCTTCCCTGTTTGAACCAACTCTTAGATTCGACTGTATGAACTACCTTTACCTCTAATAATAGTACAAGTCTAGGTGGCTATGGAACAACCAACGAAAGCAGAAGAAGATCCACACACAGCCACGTGGGGAGATGGGGCAGTAGAGCAAGGTAGGTTTCGAATGAATATATACCTGAGGGTCGTCGGCATGTGGCAAAGACGGCGTCGGGAGGCCGCATCTTGGCCACAATACCGCAGTGAGGAAGAAGGGGTCGGAGGCCCTCCCAAGCCGGCGCTCTATCGGAGAGAACGACACGGCCGCCGATCAGGACGCGCGGGCAGCCGTTGGTCTCCTCCCTCGCCGCCGACGACAGCGTGAATGATGCACCTACACCCCTGCCCCGGTCGAGGTGGTCCGGCCGGATTTGTGACCAGACGTGAGCAGAGAGAGAGAGTCTGGCCACCTATGTCTTGCTTAGATCTGGAGAGCATGAGAGAGTGCAAGAGAGGAACGATAGTAAAGCAAGCGCTAAGGCTCCTGCTTATATATATAGTGGAGTGATTTTGTTGTACCAGCTTCAAAAAATGCGCTCCTACGTGTACCCGCGAGTGGGTGTGAGAGAACTAGTGCGTACGTGCACCGCTTCTCTTCGTGAGAGTACAATATACTATGCCCAAAGAATGTTCGCCACAAGAGTAATAGTATAAGTGTGTGATGTGTGAGCTAAAATAAAAGGTGCGCGACGTCTTTTGTTTTTTAGAAGTTCTTAGGGTAGGGTGTGAAGAGCACATATGTGTGTGACGTCTACCTGCAGATAGACGGTGGGTGCGAGAGGACTCGGGAGAGTCGTGACTCGTGAGGGTGCGCGTGTGCATGAGAGAGGGGGGGCACGTATCAATGCAATGCATGTGTCTGTAAATCATTATCCGACAAACGTTCGCCACAAGCCGTTTCCTGACGAACGCCAAAAGAACCGTTAGATCGGCATCCGACAGTGTTAGTTTTGCCATGTCATTTAACAGAACTGCCACTCCTCCTAGACACAAATCTTCCACGTGAGTGTTAGCAACTGCCGTATGCTCCTCCCTCCATTCCAAAATGCAGTGCATATAGCTTTATTGAAAAATCGAACCTCACAAACTTTCACCGAGTTCTCGTGTACCAAAATGCACATATAAAATACCCAGTATATATCATTTCATTCATTTTGAGAGGTAACTATAAAGATGGGGGAGGAGTCTACAAAGAAAGACCGTCGTATCACCTGCAGCAACTTCAACCATCCTTTGGTGTGGAGGAATATCATAGGAACTCTATATGATATGATTTTTATAGGATTTTTTCCTTTAGAGCCAATTGGTTCATAGGAATAGATTCATATACTCCACATTTCAAAGGAAATAAACATGATATAATTTTATAGCTTTAGAGCCACTTGGTTCATATAAATGGAGTCGTATACTCCCTAAATTTCAAAGGAAAATAAACATTAGCATAGATTCAATAGAAAAGTTCCTATGATGTGAACCAAATGACATCTCTTTTCTAATTCCTCATAGTAATTGAGATACATGTCATCTCTAGATTAAATAGAAAAGTTCTTATGATGTGAACCAAATGACATCTCTTTTCCAATCCCTACTCATAGGAATTGAGATACATGTCATATCTTTCCCTACAACTTCCATGTATACATCTTCTATTCCTAAATAGCTAGTACAACCCACTAGTAGCTTTTTTCATAGACATGCAACTATGGCACAAGAACACGTCATGCATGCAAGTAATAAAACACATTGTTTTTCTACTCTATGCATGCAAGCACCACATAATCAATTCGTGCATGTTACTCTTTCTTTGACTGTTCCATTTTGAACCACTTCAAAATCTTGTTAAGGTATGTACTCATTGAAAAAACTTATCAAGCGTCTTGATCTATCTCTATAGATCTTGATGCTCAATATGTAAGCAGCTTCACCGAGGTCTTTCTTTGAAAAACTCCTTTCAAACACTCTTTTATGCTTTGCAGAATAATTCTACATTATTTCCAATCAACAATATGTCATTCACATATACTTATCAGAAATAGTATAGTGCTCCCACTCACTTTCTTGTAAATACAGGCTTCACCGCAAGTCTGTATAAAACTATATCCTTTGATCAACTTATCAAAGCGTATATTCCTACTCCGAGATGCTTGCACCAGTCCATAGATGGATCGCTGGAGCTTGCATATTTTGTTAGCACCTTTAGGATTGACAAAACCTTCTGGTTGCATCATATACAACTCTTCTTTAATAAATCCATTAAGGAATACAGTTTTGTTTATCCATTTGCCAGATTTCATAAAATGCGGCAATTGCTAACATGATTCGGACAGACTTAAGCATAGATACGAGTGAGGAACTCTCATCGTAGTCAACACCTTAAACTTGTCGAAAACCTTTTGCGACAATTCTAGCTTTGTAGATAGTAACACTACTATCAGCGTCCGTCTTCCTCTTGAAGATCCATTTAATCTCAATGGCTCGCCGATCATTGGGCAAGTCAATCAAAGTCCATACTTTGTTCTCATACATGGATCTCATCTCAGATTTCATGGCCTCAAGCCATTTTGCGGAATCTGGGCTCACCATCGCTTCTTCATAGTTCGTAGGTTCGTCATGGTCTAGTAACATAACCTCCAGAACAGGATTACTGTACCACTGGTGCGGATCTTAATCTGGTTGACCTACGAGGTTCAGTAATAACTTGATCTAAAGTTTCATGATCATTATCATTAACTTCCCCACTAATTGGTGTAGGAGTCACAGGAACAGATTTCTGTGATGAACTACTTTCCAATAAGGGAGCAGGTACAGTTACCTCATCAAGTTATACTTTCCTCCCACTCACTTCTTTCGAGAGAAACTCCTTCTCTAGAAAGGATCCATTCTTAGCAACGAATGTCTTGCCTTCGGATCTGTGATAGAAGGTGTACCCAACTGTCTCCTTTGGGTATCCTCTGAAGATACATTTCTCCGATTTGGGTTTGAGCTTATCAGGATGAAACCTTTTCACATAAGCATCGCAACCCCAAATTTTAAGAAACGACAACTTTGGTTTCTTGCCAAACCACAGTTCATAAGATGTCGTCTCAACGGATTTAGATGATACCCTATTTAACGTGAATGCAGCTGTCTCTAATGCATAACCCCAAAACGATAGTGGTAGATCGGTAAGAGACATCATATATCGCACCATATCTAATAAAGTACGGTTACGATGTTCGGACACACCATTACACTATGGTGTTCCAGGTGGCGTGAGTAGTGAAACTATTTCACATTGTTTTAACTGAAGGCCAAACTCGTAACTCAAATACTCTTCTCCACGATCAAATCGTAGAAACTTTATTTTCTTGTTACGATGATTTTCCGCTTCACTCTGAAATTATATGAACTTTTCAAATGTTTCAGACTTCTAGTTCATTAAGTAGATATACCCATATCTGCTCAAATTATCTGTGAAGGTCAGAAAATAATGATACCTGCTACGAGCCTCAATATTCATCGGACCACATACATCTGTATGTATGATTTCCAACAAAATCTGTTGCTCTCTCCATAGTTCCGGAGAACGACATTTTAGTCATCTTGCCCATGAGGCACGGTTCGCAAGCATCAAGTGATTCACAATCAAGTGATTCCAAAATCCCATCAGTATGGAGTTTCATCATGCGCTTTACACCAATATGACCTAAACGGCAGTGCCACAAATAAGTTGCACTATCATTATTAACTTTGCATCTTTTGGCTTCATTATTATGAATATGTGTATCACTACGATCGAGATCCAAGAAACCATTTTATTGGGTGTATGACCATAGAAGGTTTTATTCATGTAAACAGAACAACAATTATTCTCTAATTTAAATGAATAACCCTACTGCAACAAACATGATCAAATCATATTCATGCTCAACGCAAACACCAAATAACACTTATTTAGTTTCAACACTAATCCCGAAAGTACAGGGAGTGTGCGATGATGATCATATCAATCTTGGAACTACTTCCAACACACATCGTCACCTCGCCTTTACTAGTCTCTGTTTATTCTGCAACTCCCGTTTCGAGTTACTACTCTTAGCAACTGAACCAGTATCAAATACCGAGGGGTTGCTATAAACACTAGTAAAGTACACATCAATAACATGTATATCCAATATACCTTTGTTCACTTTGCCATCCTTCTTATCCACCAAATAGTTGGGGTAGTTCCGCTTCGAGTGACCAGTCCCTTTGCAGTAGAAGCACTTAGTCTTAGGCTTAGGACCAGACTTAGGCTTCTTCACTTGAGCAGCAACTTGCTTGCCGTTCTTCTTGAAGTTCCCCCTCTTCCCTTTCCCCTTTACTTGAAACTAGTGGTCTCGTCAACCATCAACACCTGATGTTTTTCTTGATTTCTACCTTCGTCAATTTCAGCATCACGAAGAGCTCGGGAATTACTTTCGTCATCCCTTGCATACTATAGTTCATCACGAAGTTCTACTAACTTGGTGATGGTGACTAGAGAATTCTGTCAATCACTATTTTATCTGGAAGATTAACTCCCACTTGATTCAAGTGATTGTAGTACCCAGACAATCTGAGCACATGCTCACTGCTTGAGCTATTCTCCTCCATCTTTTAGCTATAGAACTTGTTGGAGACTTCATATCTCTCAACTCGGGTATTTGCTTGAAATATTAACTTCAACTCCTGGAACATCTCATATGGTCCATGATGTTCAAAACGTCTTTGAAGTCCCGATTCTAAGCCGTTAAGCATGGTGCACTAAACTATCAAGTAGTCATCATATTGAGCTAGCCAAACGTTCATAACGTCTGCATCTGCTCCTGCAATAGGTCTGTCACCTAGCGGTGCATCAAGGACATAATTTTTCTGTGCAGCAATGAGGATAATCCTCAGATCGCGGATCCAATACGCATCTTTGCTACTAACATCTTTCAACATAATTTTTCTCTAGGAACATATCAAAAATAAACACAGGGAAGCAACAACGCGAGCTATTGATCTACAACATAATTTGCAAAATACTATCAGGACTAAGTTCATGATAAATTTAAGTTCAATTAATCATATTACTTAAGAACACCCACTTAGATAGACATCCCTCTAATCCTCTAAGTGATCACGTGATCCAAATCAACTAAACCGTGTCCGATCATCACGTGAGATGGAGTGGTTTCAATGGTGAACATCACTATGTTGATCATATCTACTATATGATTCACGCTCGACCTTTCGGTCTCCGTGTTCCGAGGCCATATCTGCATATGCTAGGCTCGTCAAGTTTAACCTGAGTATTCCGCGTGTGCAACTGTTTTGCACCCGTTGTATTTGAACGTAGAGCCTATCACACCCGATCATCACGTGGTGTCTCAGCACGAAGAACTTTCGCAACGGTGCATACTCAGGGAGAACACTTTTATCTTGAAATTTTAGTGAGAGATCATCTTATAATGCTACCGTCAATCAAAGCAAGATAAGATGCATAAAAGATTAACATCACATGCAATCAATATAAGTGATATGATATGGCCATCATCATCTTGTGCTTGTGATCTCCATCTCCGAAGCACCGTCATGATCACCATCGTCACCGGCGCGACACCTTGATCTCCATCGTAGCATCGCTGTCGTCTCGCCAACTATTGCTTTTACGACTATCGCTACCGCTTAGTGATAAAGTAAAACAATTACATGGCGATTGCATTTCATACAATAAAGCGACAACTATATGGCTCCTGCCAGTTGCCGATAACTCGGTTACAAAACATGATCATCTCATACAATAAATTTAGCATCATGCTTTGACCATATCACATCACAACATGCCCTGCAAAAACAAGTTAGACGTCCTCTACTTTGTTCTTGTAAGTTTTACGTGGCTGCTACGGGCTTAGCAAGAACCGTTCTTACCTACGCATCAAAACCACAACGATAGTTTGTCAAGTTGGTGCTGTTTTAACCTTCGCAAGGACCGGGCGTAGCCATACTCGGTTCAACTAAAGTGAGAGAGACAGACACCCGCCAGTCACCTTCAAGCAACGAGTGCTCGCAACGGTGAAACCAGTCTCGCGTAAGCGTACGCGTAATGTCGGTCCGGGCCGCTTCATCTCACAATACCACCGAACCAAAGTATGACATGCTGGTAAGCAGTATGACTTATATCGCCCACAACTCACTTGTGTTCTACTCGTGCATAGCATCAACGCATAAACCAGGCTCGGATGCCACTGTTGGGGAACGTAGTAATTTCAAACAATTTGTGCAGTTCCACTAGGATGAAGCAATGTTAGCGGTGTGAGATTTAAGTGTAACTGCAAAAACACAATTCATGGGAAATAAAGCAAGACGGAAGCACTTCATAAAATGGTGGTGGCATTGCTTCAATTTATCGACGACACTAGACCATTAGTTATAGTGACATTAGGTGGCATTCCTTAATGCTTCATCTGATTTTACATTAACAGTAGCGATATGGGCGTAGGCACAGCAGGGGCATAAAGTGGTGAGGTACATGTGGTTGCCGAGAGCGGCAAACACTCAGACAACATGTATGCGTTTGTCCCATTTTATATCTCCTCGGCGACATTTTCCTATGTGAGCACAGGAAATCTAGACCTGCTCATTCTCATTTGCGTTGTCTCGCAAAACCCCTCACTTTCTTTCCTTTTTCAACCAAGAGACTCCACTTACCCCCACCCTTCGCCATCCACCATGCTTTCTTCACCTTTTCAACCAAGAGACCAGTTGGGTAGCCAGTATCTACTACTTTCCCTCGTTTCCTCTTAGAACCAAGTCCTAGATTCATGCTACAGCTTTCCCACTTTCTTCCCTATTTGAACCAACTCTTAGATTCGACTGTATGAACTACCTTTACCTCTAATAATAGTACAAGTCTAGGTGGCTATGGAACAACCAACGAAAGTAGAAGAAGATCCACACACAGCCACGTGGGGAGATGGGGCAGTAGAGCAAGGTAGGTTTCGAATGAATATATACCTGAGGGTCGTTGGCATGTGGCAAAGACGGCGTCGGGAGGCCGCATCTTGGCCACAATACCGCAGGGAGGAAGAAGGGGTCAGAGGCCCTCCCAAGCCGGTGCTCTATCGGAGAGAACGACACGGCCGCCGATCAGGACGCGCGGGCAGTCGTTGGTCTCCTCCCTCGCCGCCGACGACAGCGTGAATGATGCACCTACACCCCTGCCCCGGTCGAGGTGGTCCGGCCGGATTTGTGACCAGACGTGAGCAGAGAGAGAGTGTGGCCACCTATGTCTTGCTTAGATCTGGAGAGCATGAGAGAGTGCAAGAGAGGAACGATAGTAAAGCAAGCGCTAAGGCTCCTGCTTATATATATAGTGGAGTGATTTTGTTGTACCAGCTTCAAAAAATGCGCTCCTACGTGTACCCGCGAGTGGGTGTGAGAGAACTAGTGCGTACGTGCACCGCTTCTCTTCGTGAGAGTACAATATACTATGCCCAAAGAATGTTCGCCACAAGAGTAATAGTATAAGTGTGTGATGTGTGAGCTAAAATAAAAGGTGCGCGACGTCTTTTGTTTTTTAGAAGTTCTTAGGGTAGGGTGTGAAGAGCACATATGTGTGTGACGTCTACCTGCAGATAGACGGTGGGTGCGAGAGGACTCGGGAGAGTCGTGACTCGTGAGGGTGCGCGTGTGCATGAGAGAGGGGGGGCACGTATCAATGCAATGCATGTGTCTGTAAATCATTATCCGACAAACGTTCGCCACAAGCCGTTTCCTGACGAACGCCAAAAGAACCGTTAGATCGGCATCCGACAGTGTTAGTTTTGCCATGTCATTTAACAGAACTGCCACTCCTCCTACACACAAATCTTCCACGTGAGTGTTAGCAACTGCCGTATGCTCCTCCCTCCATTCCAAAATGCAGTGCATATAGCTTTATTGAAAAATCGAACCTCACAAACTTTTACCGAGTTCTCGTGTACCAAAATGCACATATAGAATACCCAGTATATATCATTTCATTCATTTTGAGAGGTAACTATAAAGATGGGGGAGGAGTCTACAAAGAAAGACCGTCGTATCACCTGCAGCAACTTCAACCATCCTTTGGTGTGGAGGAATATCATAGGAACTCTATATGATATGATTTTTATAGGATTTTTTCCTTTAGAGCCAATTGGTTCATAGGAATAGATTCATATACTCCACATTTCAAAGGAAATAAACATGATATAATTTTATAGCTTTAGAGCCACTTGGTTCATATAAATGGAGTCGTATACTCCCTAAATTTCAAAGGAAAATAAACATTAGCATAGATTCAATAGAAAAGTTCCTATGATGTGAACCAAATGACATCTCTTTTCTAATTCCTCATAGTAATTGAGATACATGTCATCTCTAGATTAAATAGAAAAGTTCTTATGATGTGAACCAAATGACATCTCTTTTCCAATCCCTACTCATAGGAATTGAGATACATGTCATATCTTTCCCTACAACTTCCATGTATACATCTTCTATTCCTAAATAGCTAGTACAACCCACTAGTAGCTTTTTTCATAGACATGCAACTATGGCACAAGAACACGTCATGCATGCAAGTAATAAAACACATTGTTTTTCTACTCTATGCATGCAAGCACCACATAATCAATTCGTGCATGTTACTCATAAGTTATTGTTGGGGAACGTAGTAATTTCAAAAAAAATCCTACGCACACGCAAGATCATGGTGATGCATAGCAACGAGAGGGGAGAGTGTTGTCCACGTACCTTCGTAGACCGATAGCGGAAGCGTTAACACAACGCAGTTGATGTAGTCGTACGTCTTCACGATCCGACCGATCAAGTACCGAACGCACGGCACCTCCGAGTTCAGCACACGTTCAGCTCGGTGACGTCCCTCGAACTCCGATCCAGACGAGTGTTGAGGGAGAGTTTCGTCAGCACGACGGCGTCGTGACGATGATGATGTTCTACCGACGCAGGGCTTCGCCTAAGCACCGCTACGATATTATCGAGGTGTAATATGATGGAGGGGGGCACCGCACACGGCTAAGAAATCAATAGATCAATTGTTGTGTCTATGGGGTGCCTCCCTGCCCCCGTATATAAAGGAGCAAGGGGGAGGCCGCCGGCCAAGGAGGAGGGCGCGCCAAGGGGGGAGTCCTACTCCCACCGGGAGTAGGACTCCTCCTTTCCTTGTTGGAATAGGAGAAGGGAAGGGAGAAGGAGAAAGAAGGAAGGGGGCGCCCCCCTCCCTAGTCCAATTCGGACTAGTCCATGGGGAGGGGTGCGGCCACCCTTTGGGGTCTTTCTCTCCTTTCCCGTATGGCCCATTAAGGCCCAATACGAATTCCCGTAACTCTCCGGTACTCCGAAAAATACCCGAATCACTCGGAACCTTTCCGATGTCCGAATATAGTCGTCCAATATATCGATTTTTACGTCTCGACCATTTCGAGACTCCTCGTCAAGTCCCTAATCTCATCCGGGACTCCGAACTCCTTCGGTACATCAAAACATATAAACTCATAATATAACTGTCATCGTAACGTTAAGCATGCGGACCCTACGGGTTCGAGAACTATGTAGACATGACCGAGACACCTCTCCGGTCAATAACCAATAGCGGAACCTGGTTGCTCATATTGGCTCCCACATATTCTACGAAGATCTTTATCGGTCAAACCGCATAACAACATACGTTGTTCCCTTTGTCATCGGTATGTTACTTGCCCGAGATTCGATCGCCGGTATCTCAATACCTAGTTCAATCTCGTTACCGGCAAGTCTCTTTACTCGTTCCGTAATACATCATCCCGCAACTAGCTCATTAGTTGCAATGCTTGCAAGGCTTATAGTGATGTGCATTACCGAGTGGGCCCAGAGATACCTCTCCGACAATCGGAGTGACAAATCCTAATCTCGAAATACGCCAACCCAACAAGTACCTTCGGAGACACCTGTAGAGCACCTTTATAATCACCCATTTACGTTGTGACGTTTGGTAGCACACAAAGTGTTCCTCCGGTAAACGGGAGTTGCATAATCTCATAGTCATAGGAACATGTATAAGTCATGAAGAAAGCAATAGCAACATACTAAACGATCGAGTGCTAAGCTAACGGAATGGGTCAAGTCAATCACATCATTCTCCTAATGATGTGATCCCTTTAATCAAATGACAACTCATGTCTATGGCTAGGAAACATAACCATCTTTGATCAACGAGCTAGTCAAGTAGAGGCATACTAGTGACACTCTGTTTGTCTATGTATTCACACATGTATTATGTTTCCGGTTAATACAATTCTAGCATGAATAATAAACATTTATCATGATATAAGGAAATAAATAATAACTTTATTATTGCCTCTAGGGCATATTTCCTTCAGTTATTTCTTGCATTAAATTTTGTATTGACTATGTATGTGTTGGTCACGTGCACACATATGTAGTCCAGATTCACATTTTTGTTAGAAATGTCATTCTTTTAAATGTATTTCATTTTTTCTCGTTGTACTCCCTCCGTCTAGGTGTGTAAGTCATCTTCCGAAAACCAAATAAGCCCAATACACTTTGGCACGGTACATTAACTCCCTCCTCGTTTTTTGTTTCATGACATATCAAGCAATAATAGATGTGGGCCGTGCATGCTTTCCCAAAACACAAGCACTTCTCCTTTGTTCTAGAATCTTCTGTATCATAATTGCCCAATTTTTTTTCCAAATGAATTGCCATTATTTGTTTTTTTACTTTATGCTTTACAATGCACAATCCCATGAATCTTAACATTTTTATAAAAATAATTGATTTTGAATGAGATTAACTATAAGAACTAAACGAACATCTACATCATGCATATATGACTCAAAGCTTTACATGCTATATTGTGTATTTATTCATAATTTGGTTTCCAAATCTCATGCGTTCAATGCATGTGTACCTTACTAGTTTTGAGTAGAGTAGAAAAATTCACGCGGCCACGGGTATATCAAAATGCACGGGCCATGCATCATTGCCTTTCGGTCGAACCTACGTCCACAATTTTTTGTACGTATATCTCTACTGGTCCCCGAACCCAAAATGCTGCCTCGTTCCCGTAAAACCAAGCGGCCCACACATATTAAGGCGTCGACTCAAACTCAATCCCTCTCCCGTTTACTACGGCATGGCCCCGCACGCCCGTAGTACTCCTACAAACCCTACCGCCGCACACATCATCAGTTTTCTTCAAGAGGATGAGGGAGAAGCGGATTTGTAGTGGAGGCAGTTTAAAAAAATGGATTTTTAGTGGAGGCCCCTACCCTAGGGTGACCTAGGTTGCAGCTGCACGCATCATTGGTTTTCTATTTTCTTTATGCTCTTGCACCCTAGAGTGAAATGATGGTTGCTTCGTCCGTCCAGCTTAATGCGGGAAAGGTGAGGCTTTGTGATTTGACCCCTCATCGCTCATTTACTACTACTGCGACGCTACGACCGGGGTGACTCCAAGTCCAACCGTTACTCCGAACTGTAATTTGGTGCATCGCACGTGGAACAAGACGGTGGATGAGCCACATGTCGGCCAAAGGGGTCCTGTTAAGTGTGTCACCATTTCGTGTGTGGACTGACCCTGCTTGAGTTGCTGCGCCAACACGACAGGAGCAACCTACCACTTGGTTTTGCTCCTTGGTGAATCCCGACTATATTGATCTAAAAAGATACGTATTGTACTACCCTCTCCGTCTCGGTTTATAGGGCGCGCACGTCGTTCTCGGTCATCCATTTGACTAACTGAATATGAGTTACTATGTCACAAAAAATATATCATTCGATTCTTAAGCGGATGTAGTTTCTAAACATATACTGTTCATCACATATATAGCCAGTTATATTCTCAACCTAGAATGACATGCATGCCCTGTAAACTGATACGGAGGAAGTAGTAAAAATGAGGTGATTTTACCGAGCGATGGGCGGGGGAGCATGGCCTGTCATGCGGTCCCACGTGTCATGATGTACCAAGGCGATGCGCGTGTCCCTCTTGAGGCAGAACAATGGCAGAAGCAATACTACGTGGTTTTCTTGAAGGAGATGATGGCGAAGCGAAGTGTGAAATAATGGTTGCTTCGTTCGTCTGGGAAGGTGCGGCATTGTGATTTGACGTCTCATTGCTCATTACTACTACTGGGGCGGTACGACTGGGCTGCGTCCCCCTGCTGTTCTGCACTGTTATTTGGTGCATGACACATCGACCCGGTTGCTATATGTCCCACATGTTGGCGAGAGGAAGTACAGAATTCATGAAAGTGAGCGTCGACGCAGGAGTACAAGACACGGCTTGGTTTTTGCTGCTTCACGCAATCCATCGATACAAACCCGGACTAAAAAAAGGCGAGGCCGGGTCTTTTCCTGCGCGGTAGGCAGGGGAGTTTTGCATAGTCTGTTCGAGGTAACGAGGCAGGAATGGAAACAAGCAAATAAAGGTTGAGCGACTTAGTTTTGGGAAAATCTGATTTTACGGAGTACGTACCCACTATGGAGGTAGTATACTACTTACTACTCCCTCCTTTCCGGTTTATAGGGCTCGTCTAAAAAAATTCGTTTTTTCTGTTTTATAAGTCTCAATTCTACTGGTAGTAGTTCCATCACATGTTGGATTTCGAGGTGCGTTAAATCACCCGATGCAAGCATTGTCAAGAGAAAACTCACCAATGGATGTAGAAGTTCATGGAAATTTAGTGGTCATGCATGCATTCATTCTAATTAATGCCTCGGTAAACATAACTTCTTGAGAAAAACGAGCGTACATTACTTGTGCAAACTACGAAATTAATTCCACCACTCACCGTCTACCTTGGTTGGAGAGATTTTGAAATTGAACCATAAACTGGAAAGGAGGCAGTAGTAACATAGCCTAGGGTAGCTTGCTGCACCATGGACTCCAAGGAAATTGCTGTAGTAGTACTACTCCTATATACCACTATACTATTCCTACTACTACTAAAAGACATATATTTCAAACAATATGATAATCTCTCTAACCAAGGTAGGGACGAGGAGTAAACGGAGGGAGTAGTAAAATTTTCTCCTCGTCCTACGAGCCACCGCGCGCGTGGGTGAGGGAGCGAGCGTAAGGCGTAGTCCTACTACCTCCATCCTGGTTTATAGGTCACCTTTGTAGTCGTGCCAAATTTTGACCAAATATTTAGCTAACAAAATTTTAATGCATGTCAACAAAAAATATATCGTTGGATTCGTATTTCATCATAGTTTTCAATGATATAATTTTTGGTAACATGCACGAACGTTTTGTTAGTTTAATATATAGTCAAAATTTGACACAATATACAATAGGGACAAATAAACCAGGACGGAGGTAGTAGTAAGCAAGCTTCACCTCGTCCTGCGAGCCACCGCGCTCGTGGGCGGGGGAGACGGTGTAGTAAGCAAGCTTCTCTCGTTCTGCGAGTTGACATGACATATCAAAAGTAATACGTACAGAGAATCTCGAGTGTATAGAACCTTGCCTCTAAGGTAGGCCCCACGTGGTTTGCCTCTTTTTTAACATAACGCGTCAAGTCGCAATTTGTTTGTTCAACCGTGGTAGACGATCCTCCATCAAGTGGACAACCAGTACACGTTTCAAATTACCATGTGGGCTGCCTTTTCGTACAGAAATGAGCTCCACCGTGTACCCGTGCGTGCACCTCTTCTCTGCGTGCACGTCCCCCACCTACGTGGGTGTGTGTCAGAGAGATACAAACCTAGACATAATGCGCCGTCCATCCCCATGCCTCTGCCTAGTCCGACCACCAGTCACCACCACGCCCTACTCCTCCTCACCTTATCTCTCATCTTTCTCGAGATATCATTTTTTTGATGAAATTCTCGCGATACCATTTTTCTGATAAAATTCTTGAGATATCATTAGTTTTTACACATGGGATTGCTCCTGCATGCGTCAATCACAACAGTCGTTTTGTAAAAAATGCATCTTGATGTTCCGTGCAATGCACGGGCATCTTGTTAGTCCATGAAAACAACACATGGCAAAATTTCACGGCGAACAAGGGATTTGAATCAGCTGGGAGGGGCTGTTTGGATTTTCCCCGGGGTAGCCAAAATATTGGCGACCCTTTTGTCCACCGGTGCCTTTGCCACCGATGAACAAGGAATGGCTCGGGTGCTCATGCATCCTCCAGCGCGCACGTTGGAGACGAGCTCGCACGAGCTGTGCTTTTTTTGTCCCACCACGCCGCCCGAGCCGGCCGCAGACCAACCGGCGACCCGCATATTACGCCATCCAACCGTAGCCGCACACATTCTCACAACAACTCAACCAACCGGACGAAATTCATGCAAACACGGCGATATTTCTCATAAACAATGACGGAATTCACATAAAATACCGGATTTTCATACAAACATGATGGATTTCATTACATTCAAATCAACTAAGCGGTGCTAGTTCTCGACAGCACAGGTATATAATACTTGGCCTAAATGGTCGCCTGCCGATCCATTTGTGTTCCTCATGTCCGGCAGCACGATCACCGGACTGCCGGGAGCCCCGGAGGTATATGCTTAAGCGCAAAGGACGGCTCGCTTCCCCACTGCCGAATTGATATGGTTGGCTGAGGCCCAAGACGATGGTGGAAGGGGGCTTCTCCGCTTCCGTGGAGCCCATGTGGGGTCGACGAAGGTCCTCGCAACAAAAGGATCCGGCAAGACACCTATTGTGTACGCCGGCATCGCCTCCGTGGTGTCCTTCATGGGACCCAAGCGGCGGCGGCCTCCCGTGTTCTACTTCTCCTCGATGATGGCGGCGGACACGGAGGCGCTAGCCACCGAGTCGTCGCACTCCGTGCACCCGGCTTCTGTCTCTGCTTGCATGGTGCGGCCGCCGGCATGGGAGTCTCGGCCACAGAAACGGGAGACGCGGTCACAGACACTGGAAGCGCGGTACGAGGCGGCGGCGTGGACGGGAGCGCCGACACTCGTGCGTCCCTCCTCGTCGAGCTAGCCTGGAGCGGCGAGTTGCTGAACCGCGCGCCGGCTTGGGGGTGGCAACTCGCTCCGTCGGGCGAGGGAGGGAGGTGGATCAGCGAGCTGCATAGCTCATATCCAGCGGGCTCGGCGAGCCACCCAGCCGGCTTGGATGCGGGATAATTACTCTTCGTAAGCCACTGTAAGAGTGGAAAAATGGTGAAGGAGGAGATAGGGGACTGGCGGAGGTGTGCGATTCTTGGCCGGCGTTTGGCCTCGTTTAAATAAGAGATTAAATAGACGGCGGACGGGAGGAGCTCGACCGGTGTTGCATTTAATGCCGGCCCGGTCATGAATGGACGTGTGTCTAGAGTGGGTTTCTTGGCTTCCACACGGGTTTCATGGAGGCGTTTCAATGTGGCAAGGAGGCGTGTTCAGCCGGGCATGCATCGAGTGGCGCCCTCAACTCTGACGTACGACACCACGCCGTTTTTCCACTGACGTGTGGGCTCTTTGGGTACATGGCCTGCATGCCAGTGACCCAATGCAGGCAGCGCACGGTAGAGGAACTTTTGGTGGGCCAGGGCGGTCAGAAGCGGGCATTTCATAAACCGATGATTGTTCATTGATTGTGACGTCATCTATTTCATCTAGATAAGCCTACTAGTATATATTGTAAGATAATTTTAAAATTTTCATATCTACGTTGATAGCCCGTTCGATACGTTGTGATTCATAAAGACCGCTGCAAACATCAATGTTCTGCTTATCACATATAAAAATGATTAATACCCGTAACAATCCATGTCCTTAAGAAAGGGTCCATGCACGTATAGGTTGAGCGTGTGTCTTGCGTCATGTGCTGTGTGCATGCAGGCGTGCGAGTGTTGCATGCGTGCATGTGTACGTTTCAGTGTTGCATGCATTTGTGCGTACGTGCGTGTGTTCGTGAGTGAATGTGTACGTGTCAGTGTTGCACCCTGCTACCTCTTGAGCATGCGTTGGTCTTCCCTTGAAGCGGAAAGGGTGATGCAGCAAAGTAGCGTAAGTATTTCCCTTAGTTTTTGAGAACCAAGGTATCAATCGAGTAGGAGACTACACGCAAATCGCCTAGTACCTGCACAAACAATCAAGAACCTTGCAACCAATGCGATAAAGGGGTTGTCAATCCCTTCACGGCCACTTGCAAAAGTGAGATCTGATAAAGATAACAAGATAAATATTTTTGGTATTTTTATTGTATAGATTGGAAAGTAAAGATTGCAAAATAAATATTAAACTAGAATTATAGATCGGAAACTTATATGATGTAAAGTAGACCCGGGGGCCATAGGTTTCACTAGTGGCTTCTCTCATGATAAAATATATTATGGTGGGTGAACAAATTACTGCCGAGCAATTGATAGAAAAGTGCATAGTTATGAGAATATCTAGGCATGATCATGAACATAGGCATCATGTCCGTGTCAAGTAGACTGAAACAATTCTGCATCTACTACTATTACTCCACACATCGACCGCTATCCAGCATGCATCTAGAGTAGTAAGTTCATAATAACGGAGTAACGCATTAGGCAAGATGACATGATGTAGAGGGATAAACTAAAGGAATATGATATGAACCCCATCTTTTTATCCTCGATGGGAACAATACAATACGTGCATTGCTGCCCCTACTGTCACTAGGAAAGGACACCGCAAGATTGAACCCAAAGCTACGCACTTCTCCCATTGCAAGAAAGATCAATCTAGTAGGCCAAACTAAACCAATAATTCGAAGAGACTTGCAAAGATATCAAATCATGCATATAAGAATTCAGAGAAGAATCAAACATTGTTCATAGATAATCTTGATCATAAACCCACAATTCATCGGATCTCGACAAACACACCGCAAAAAGTATTACATCGAATAGATCTCCAAGAACATCGAGGAGAACTTTGTATTGAGAACCAAAGAGAGAGAGAAGAAGCCATCTAGCTAATAACTATGGACCCGAAGGTCTGTGGTAAACTACTCACACATCATCAGAGAGGCTATGGTATTGATGTAGAAGCCCTCCGTGATCGAATCCCCCTCCGGCAGATTGCCGGAAAAGGCCCCAAGATGGGATCTCACGGGTACAGAAGGTTGCGGCGGAGGAAAAGTGGTTTCGTGGCTCCCCTGGATGTTTTCAGGGTATAAGAGTATATATAGGTGAAAGAAGTAGGTCGGTGGAGCTACGAGGGGCCCACGAGGGTGGGGGGCACGCCTACCCCCTGGGCGCGCCCTCCTGCCTCGTGGTCGCCTCGTTGCGTCTCTGACTTCCACTCCAAGTCTCCTGGATTGCGTTTGTTCCAAGAAAGATCCCCGTGAAGGTTTCGTTCCGTTTGGATTCCATTTGATATTCCTTTTTTGCGAAACACTGAAATAGGCAAACAAAAAACAACAACTAGCACTGGGCCTCCGGTTAATAGGTTAGTCCCAAAAATAATATAAAAGAGCATATTAAAGCCCATTAAACATCCAAAAAAGATAATATAATAGCATGTAACAATCAAAAATTATAGATACGTTGGAGACGTATCAGCATCCCCAAGCTAAATTCCTGCTCGTCCTCGAGTAGGTAAATGATAAAAACAGAATTTTTGATGTGGAATGCTACCTAGCATAATTCTCAATGTAATTTTCTTTATTGTGGCATGAATGTTCAGATCCGAAAGATTCAAGATAAAAGTTTAATATTGACATAAAAAATAATACTTCAAGCATACTAATAAAGCAATCATGTCTTCTCAAAATAACATGGCGAAAGAAAGTTATCCCTACAAAATCATATAGTCTGGCTATGCTCTATCTTCATCACACAAAATATTTAAATCATGCACAACCCCGATGACAAGCCAAGCAATTGTTTCATACTTTAGTATTCTAAGACTTTTTCAACTTTCATGCAATACATGAGCGCGAGCCATTGACATAGCACTATGGGTGGAATAGAATATGATGATGGAGGTTGTGTGGAGAAGACAAAAAAGGAGAAAGTCTCACATCGACGCAGCTAATCAACGGGCTATGGAGATGCCCATCAATTGATGTCAATGCAAGGAGTAGGGATTGCCATGCAACGGATGCACTAGAGCTATAAATGTATGAAAGCTCAACAAAAGAAACTAAGTGGGTGTGCATCCAACTTGCTTGCTCACGAAGACCTAGGGCATTTGAGGAAGCCCATTGTTGTAATATACAAGCCAAGTTCTATAATAAAAAATTCCTACTAGTATATGAAAGTGACAAAATAAGAGTCTCTCTATCATGAAGATCTTGGTGCTACTTTGAAGCACAAGTGTGGAAAAAGGATAGTAGCATTGTCCCTTCTCTCTTTTTCTCTCTTTTTTTGGGCCTTCTCTTTTTTTGGCCTTTCATTTTTTTATTTGGCCTTTCTTTTTTTTATTTCCTCACATGGGACAATGCTCTAATAATGATGATCATCAGACTTCTATTTATTTACAACTCAAGGATTAAAACTCGATAATAGAACAAGATATGACTCTATATAAGTGCCTCTGGCAGTGTACAGGGATGGGCAATGAATCAAGAGTGACATGTATGAAAAATTATGCATGGTGGCCTTGCCACAAATACGATGTCAGCTATATGATCATGCAAGGCAATATGACAATGATGAAGCATGTCATAATAAACGGAACAGTGGAAAGTTGCATGGCAATATATCTCGGAATGGCTATGGAAATGCCATAATAGGTAGGTATGGTGGCTGTTTTGAGGAAGATATAAGGAGGCTTATGTGTAATAGAGCGTATCATATCACGGGGTTTGGATGCACCGGCGAAGTTTGCACCAACTCTCAAGGCGAGAAAGGGCAATGCACGGTACCAAAGAGGCTTGCAATGATGGAAGGGTGAGAGTCCGTATAATCCATGGACTCAATTTAGTCATAATGAACTCACATACTTATTGCAAAAATCTACAAGTAATCAAAACCAAGAACTATGTGCATGCTCCTAGGGGGATAGATTGGTAGGAAAAGACCATCGCTCGTCCCCGACCGCCACACATAAGGAGGACGATCAAAGAAACACCTTATGCTTCAAATTTGTTACACAACGGTTACCATACATGCATGCTACGGGAGTTGCAAACTCCAACACAAGTATTTCTCAAATTCACAATTACTCAACTAGCACGACTCTAATACTACCATCTTCATATCTCAAAACAATCATCAAGTATCAAACTTCTCATAGTGTTCAATGCACTCTATATGGAAGTTTTTATTATACCCATCTTGGATGCCTATCATATTATGACTAATTTTATAGCCAAATCAAATTACCATGCTGTTCTAAAAGACTCTCAAAATAATATAAGTGAAGCATGAGAGATCAATAATTTCTATAAAATAAAACCACCACCGTGCTCTACAAAGATGTAGCGACCAGACCTCAAACAGTCTGATCTCTGTACATCAGTGTCATCCCTGGACCGGTAATGCTGACACGCACAGTACTTGAAGGATTTATAACAGAGTAGCAATCACACACTTATTACATCGAATGTCTCAAAAGAGAACTTATTACAAAATAACATGGCTTAAGGCCATCTAAAACGATAACAGCGGACGGCTTGGAAGATAAAGTGAGTCCATCAACTCCAACGGCATCACTGAGTGAAAGACCACGACCTAAGGCACCTTACTCGTCATCTGAAAAGTCTGCAACATGATCCGTTGCAGCCCGAAAACGGGTCAGCACATGGAATATGCTGGCAATGTAACACAAAAGAGTAATGAACAGAATAATGCTATCACTACATGCATATATGGCTGGTGGAGGATGTATGGTTAATATGTTTTGCAAAAAGCCAATTTTTTTCTACAACAAAGGAATAAATTTTATTTAACTATCATGGTGGTTGTTAAACATTGAGAATGGTAAACCCCATCTCAATCCCAATTAAAAAGTAATTAAATAACCCAATCAATATTTATAATCAAGAGTGATGAGATCCACATGACAATCCAAGAACCAGATACTCAAGATGTCCATAACCGGGGACACGGCTAACCATGAATAGTTTGTACACTCTGCAGAGGTTTGCGCACTTTTCCCCACAAGACTCGATCTCCTCCGTTGGATTTCTCGCACTACATAATGTTTGAGAAACGGATGACCGAGACACAGTCTTTCAGAAGCGTTAACTCTTTACTCTGGGTAGACAGTACCACCTACATCCCCTACATCTGCTAGCCTACCACTGAAAGAGGTCACACAACATACTCAACTATGCCAGAGCCCATAATGGCTTGTGGCTGCACACGGAAGCTTCTAGCATGAATAATCTCATGATCCCTTTGAGCCTGGGTGGCACTCCATAGGAGAATCACACGGTACCCCGGGATTTCCAAAAATACAGGCAATAACTGGGTTCCCCAGGTGCCTCAATCCACCCAGATGTGTATTAAAGTTGCCACCTTAAGTTAAACCATTAATTAATAAACTCACATCAGTCATGAATACTCTCAAACCCAAACCACGTCTACGAGCATAGCATAGCAATATAAGCAACGTAGAAGTAACTCCCAAAGGTTTGATAATATCAGGTGAATAGGTACTACCTCATCTACTTCCCAAACACACAATTTAAATTAGATCCTAACCATGCAATTGTTTGAGGATTGATCTAATGCAATAAAACTGGGTAGTAAAGAGGTATGATCAAAGTGTTACTTGCCTTGCTAATGATCCGCGAAACCTAGAGACTCGTAGTAACACGCTTCGCACTCCGGGTACTCTATCGCAAACAAACAAGCATACAATAAGCAATCAAGCAAAGATGCATGGGTAAAACTCAAATAAGAGATCTAACCAGAAAGTTCAACTTAAGAACTCCGGTTTGCAAAAAGAATCAAATCAAACGAAGCAACGAAACTCAAACTGTGAAAGAAACAAGCTTCGTTTACTAATCTAGACTAAAGTCAACTTTTACAGTAGCTAAAACTTTTTTAAGTTAGTTAAACAGAAAGAGGGTTTCGAGACGAAACTCTAGGTGTTTGAATCGCCTGATTCTGATAAACTAGCGAAAAGTTAAACTAAAACGAAAATCGGATCAGAAATCGCGATCGAAAAATAATCGCGGAAAATTCGAGAAAAAGAAAAACGGACGAATAGACTAACGAACGAACGATCGTTATCTACGGCTAACAGGCGAAATCCGTTCGTTAAAACGAACGTACGGACGAACGTCCGCTAAATAACTAAACCGAAAAAACCGAACCAAAACAAAAAAATGGATCTAGGGTTTCGTAAAAAAACCGATTAGTTTTCATGCGAAAAACCGAGGCGGCGGCGGCGACTACCTCCGGCGAACGGCGGCGGCGCGCACGGCGGTGGCGGTGCGCACGGCG
>NC_057811.1:335070824-335073288 GCF_018294505.1 Triticum aestivum | reverse complement strand
CGGCAACGGCGGCGGCGGCGACGCGTGGCGGCGGCGGCGCGGGCGGCGGCGTATAGGGTTAGGGTTTGGGCACAGGTGGGCTAGCGGCGGCGGCTGGGCCTTGGGGCAGCTCGGGGATGCGACTTATAAAGCCCCCCGGCGGAGTCCCGCTCGGGTACGGCCCAGAGTCGGTTTCCTTTTTTTTAATAATTCTGACGTGCAGAAAAAGAAAGAAAAGAAATACTAAAAGGCCTCCAAAAATCCTGAAATAAAATTACCCTGTCCTCTAAAAATAAGCCGGACCAGGTGAACATTTATTTGGGCTTCTAATGCAATTTTGAAAAACACATATTTTTCCTAATTCAAATAAAATAGCGACAAAACTCCGAACAAAAATCTTATTTGATTTTAATATTAAATCTCCAATATTCTTTATTTTGAGGAAGTCATTTTATCCTCTCTTGTTTATTTATTTTAAAAGTAATATTGGAAGAGAAAATAATTAAAATCAAACGATCCTCTTTTCAAAATTTGAGAAAAACTCAAATATGAAAATAACGGAATTTCCAACTCTCTCAGTGGGTCCTTGAGTTGCGTAGAATTTCTAGTATCAAACCAAAATGCAATAAAATATGATATGCAATGATGATCTAATGTATAACATTCCAAATTGAAAATTAGGGATGTTACAAACCTACCCCCCTTAAGATGAATCTCGCCCTCGAGATTCGGGTTGGCTAGAAAATAGGTGAGGGTGATCCTTCCGTAGGTCTTCCTCTCGTTCCCAGGTGGCTTCATCTTCGGTATGGTGGCTCCACTGAACTTTGCAGAACTTGATTACTTTGTTGCGTGTAACTCGGTTGGCAAACTCGAGTATCTTGACTGGTTTCTCCTCATATGTCAAATCTCTATCCAACTGTATCGCTTCCAGTGGCACTGTATCTCTCAGAGGGATATCAGCCATCTCTGCGTGGCACTTCTTCAACTGAGAAACATGGAACATGTCGTGAAGTCCTAACAATCCTTCAGGCAACTCCAACTTGTAAGCAACTTCTCCCATACGTTCCAAAACTTGGTATGGTCCCACAAAACGTGGTGCTAACTTTCCCTTAACTCCAAAACGCTTCACTCCTCGAAGTGGGGATACACGAAGATATACTCTGTCTCCAACTTCGTGAACTGTCTCCTTGTGTTTAGAATCCGCATAACTCTTCTGCCTGGACTGGGCTACCTTGAGTCTATCGCGAATCAGCTTAACCTTCTCTTCAGACTCTTTAATCAAATCTGATCCAAACAACTATCGGTCTCCAACTTCGTCCCACAACAATGGTGTTCTACACCTCCTTCCGTACAATGCTTCGAAAGGGGCCATCTTCAGACTGGCTTGATAGCTGTTGTTGTATGAGAACTCTGCGTACGGCAAATTATCGTCCCGACTAGATCCATAGTCTAGCGCACAAGCTCTCAACATGTCCTCCAGAATCTGGTTGACTCTCTCAGTTTGTCCATCTGTCTGCGAGTGAAAAGTTGTACTGAACTCTAGCCTGGTTCCCAAAGTTTCATGCAACTGATTCCAAAAGTTTGAGGTAAACTAGGTTCCTCTGTCTGATACAATGGTCCTCGGAACTCCATGTAGACATACGATCCTGGTCATGTATATCTTTGCCAACCTAGCACTGGTGTAAGTGGTCTTCACTGGGATGAAATGAGCTACCTTCGTCAAACAATCGACTACAACCCATATCGAGTCATAGCCTGAACGAGTCCTGGGTAATCCCGTGATAAAGTCCATGCCTAGTTTATCCCACTTCCATTCGGGTATCGGCAATGGCTGTAGCAATCCAGCTGGCTTCTGATGTTCTGCCTTCACTCTCTGACATACATCACAAACTGCTACATACTCCGCAATATCCTTCTTCATTCCGGTCCACCAGAAACTATCCTTCAAATCCAGATACATCTTGGTATTTCATGGGTGAATCGAATATGGCGAATCATGGGCCTCCTGCAAAATCAGCTTCCCGATCTCCTGATCATTTGGCACATATACGCGGTCCTCAAACCATAAGGTATCGTGCTCATCCTCACGAAATCCTTTAGCTTTTCCTTTGCTCATTCTTTCCTTTATCTCGGCAATCTCCTTGTCCGTTGTAACACCCTGAGAATCATGCTACAGTAACCCCCTGTGATTAAGCTAATCATATTGCTAAACAGGGCTAGATCACATTTGAACCACACCCTTGTCAAACTCCTAGTTCAAACTTCAATTAAATTTAAAAGTTGAAAATGAAAGTTTTCAAAAATTCAAACAAAAATGTTCAGTGGGTTCTAAATAATACACTGGTAATTATGGTGGAGAAATCACATTTTTATAAAATGTCTAAATACTTTCAAATGAAATAAAACAAAAAAGGAAATAAACAAATAAGAGAAAACAGAAAACAAAACAGTCAAAAGAAAAAAAGGAGCAGGCCTCCCCCCCCCA